>NC_079899.1:21122493-21366052 GCF_024868665.1 Triplophysa rosa | reverse complement strand
TATATATATATATATATGCGTGACGCAAACGATGATTGCTAGTATGAGAACATGAAACCGAAAGAACAGATGTGTAGATAGCCATGAGCAAAATATTCCCTTTCACACTATAGATGGGCATCTTCAGTCTGTATTTGTTCCTCCCAGAAGACATCACCTCGGAGAGTCTGCACGCTGTGCGTTGCTGCTTCTGTCAGAACGGGATGGTTCTCGTACTGTACTATGAGAGAGTGTTTTGTTCCTTAGAAGCAGAGCTTCCCGCAGTGCCCTTGTGATCTGGGTGTCAAGTTTTCTTTGTCATCCTTCAAGAGTCTAAGGCAGGCTGTAAGTCTCGTCAATGAGTGTTTTGTGGGTTTGGATTGTGCATTTGGAAAATAAAGTCTGAAGCCGGCTGCCTAGTCCCTCTGATGGTCCATCCTGTACTTTTATGTTCAACCCTCTCGTGTTTTGTGAGGCAGTGGGATCGACTGCTACTGCCTCAACAATAGTCATTTATTATCTGGTTAAGGTGGAAAGATGACACATTACATTTGTTTTCACTATTGAAATTTTTTTCCCCCATGATAGTGATTGTGTTCTCTCTGGTGTTTTCTGTAGGAGCTCTGGTCTAAATGGGTCCGGTTATGCCTCCCAGTAAGAAGCCGGAAGGATCCGGGGTCAGCGTCGCGAGCGGCCTGAGCCAGTTTTATCAGGCGAGCTCCATCACGCATGCCCTCCATGAGGCCGAGGAGATGGACCTGGCTCTTCCCACCATCAAGCTGGAGAAGGGCAGTGTAGAAGATGAAGAGCTCACCAACCTCAACTGGCTCCACGAGAGCAAGAATCTTCTCAACAGCTTCGGAGATCCCGTGCTGAGGAGCGTCAGCCCCGTTCAGGACCTGGACGACGACACCCCGCCCTCCCCAGCCCACTCGGACCTCCCGTATGACGCCAAGCAGAACCCGAACTGCAAACCCCCTTATTCGTTCAGCTGCCTCATCTTCATGGCTATAGAAGATGCCCCTTCCAAGAGACTGCCTGTGAAAGACATATACAACTGGATCCTGGAACACTTCCCATACTTTGCCAACGCCCCCACGGGGTGGAAGAACTCAGTCAGGCACAATCTGTCTCTCAATAAGTGTTTTAAGAAAGTGGATAAGGACCGGAGTCAGGTAAGGACGGCGAAACCTCTCTGCTCGAACGCATAAATCTTTAAATGAAGAGTGGGAAGTGCAAGTCTGGCCTTGTGGCGCTTTATTTTTTGTTTCAATTTCGTTTCACTCGAAAACCACACAACATGCAGTTTTCAAAGCCAGTGTTTTTCTGTTTAAGGTCCAGTGTGTAGTTTTTTGAAGGATTTATTAACAGAAATGCAATGTAATATACATAACTGTCTTCAGTGGTGTATAAAGACCTTACATTATGAAGCGTTATGTTTTTATTACCTTAGAATGAGCTATTTCTATCTACATACAGCGCAGGTCCCCTTACATGGAATTCGTCATGTTGTTTCTACAGAAGCCCCAAACGGGCAAAGTGCTCTACAGAACGTGTTTTGTAAATATGTTATTTCCTTCGGCAAAGAAGCGAAAACATGAAGACATCTTAGTTCTGTGTCAGCCGCCGTAGTGCTTCGAATGGGAGGCCAGAGTGAGCCATTGGTTGCAATTTGGGACCTCACCTGCTAGATGCCGCTAGATTTCATACACTGGACCTTTAAACAACTCAATGTAGATCATATAGCACTTACCTGACTTTAGTTTACTTGACTTTAAGAATAAGTACAGTTTCAAAGAAGCAGGAGTAAAGTGTGTCATACATGGATGAATGGGTTAATATTTTGGGGTGTGACCTGCCTTTGTTATCAGGAGGTTGATATCAGTACACTCAGATCGAATAGATTTCTATGAGGACATTTTGTAATTGTTTGATAAACAGATATAGAGCATGAATTGGAAGTCATTAGGTGGATGATTGAGTATTGATTTAGTTCTTTTCAGAAGCTGATAAACGCATTCCTATGCACGGTTCATATTTGTGTTTGTGTGTGTGTGTGTGTGTGTGTGTGTGTGTAGATGTGTGCGTGTTTATGGTGTGCATGTGTCTGCAAGTTAGTTGACTCGGAACAGTGAAGTCGTTCCATGTGACTCGCAGTTCACTGCCATCTGCTCTCTGGCCGAGGAGCAAATAATTTTTTTGTATATGTATCTCCATAGAAACAGCTTTGCAGTTGACATGGAAAGTAAACTGTAGCAGCAGAGAAACTGTGTGTGTGTGTGTGTGTGTGTGTGTGTGTGTGTGTGTGTGTGTGTGCGTGCGCGTGTGTGTGTGTGTGGGAAGGGTAAACCCTACAGTATGGGGACAAAATGTCCCCACAAAGATGGCAATATCCAAAATCCTTGTCCTTGTGGGGACATTTTTTTGTCCCCATGAGGAAACAAGCTTATAAATCATACAGAATTCACTTTCAAAAACGTGAAAGAGCAGACAGTTGTGTGTGATTGTTAGGGTTAGGGGTAGGGAATATGATATACAGTTTGTACAGTATAAAAACCATTGCGTCTATGGAATGTCCCCATAAAACATGGAAACCCAACATGTGTGTTCAGACGTGTGTGTGTGCGTGCTCTCTCTCTCTCTCTCTCTCTCTCTCATCTGAGGGCATGTTTCCCGATTAACCCCTCGACTCCTGTTTGGATGAGCAAACTGGATTTTTTTTACTTTGCTACATTGTATTTTTAAGATTATATTAATTTAATAGAAATATACAGTACCGGTCAAAAGTTTGCAAACGCTTGACTAAAATGTTTCTTATAATCTTAAAAATCTTTTAATCTCAAAGTGTATGCTTAAATGTTTGAAATTACTTTTGTAGACAAAAATATAATTGTCAATTTCTTTGAAAGACATAAAAAATATATTTTTGAAATGAATGACTTGGACCAAATAATGAAGAAAAAGCAGCCAATAAGAACCCCTTCAATATTCTTTTAAAGCTGAATGATAAAATGCAAACAGAACGCTTTTGCTCATTCTTGAAAGTAAGTATTTTCAAACTTTTGACTGGTAGTGTATGTTGAATGTTGTCTTCGCATCCCATGAAGTAAATATTAGAGTTTTGATGTATTAAATACTTTTGAAGGACACAGTGTTTTGTATTGCGGTCATTTACAATACCATAAGAGTTTAAATTCTCTCAAAACTGACACCAAAGGACAGTCTGTGTTTTAAGACTCCAGCAACAATATCCAGGGTTTGCACTCGACTTGAGATGTCATTCTCGAGCTTGTTTTTAATGCACTCATCTAATTTTAACAGCTTTGCCATCTAAAATTGAATGGTGCCGTGCTGAGGCTCACACTGTTGGGTTGGTTTTCTTTATTCAGCCGAACTGCGTGAGTTTAAGCTCAGGACTTTACAGAATTAAGGGTTCCTTGTCTTGGCTCCATATTGTGCTAAGAAACACATCATGTAGAAGAAGTAAAAACAGCTTGCTGAGAAATGCATCACTATCATTATTGCTCACACTTGAGGCGAGAGAACAAACTCTTAACCTTTAACATTCAACTTTGGCATGTAATTCATCCGGCGCTGTTCGTGCTGCGGACATGAATGATAGCTCGGATCATGTGGCGTGTTGAGTGTTTCATAGACATCACTGAATGAAGAGCAGAGCCATATTTAGGCACTACAGTATCTTTAGGGGTTGGTTGCTTAGCAACCACCCAGAAAAGCCTAGCAACATTCTAGCAACTACTTGAACACCTGAGTGTTGGTGAGTTGTACATGGGCAAGTAATGTAAAGTATTTTTTTTCCAGCAAATGTAAAACAAGCAAGAAAATCTCGTTTTGTTTGCATGCATAAATGAGACATACTACTGACTCAAGTTTTTTTGTTTCGACTTCAGAGTTCTTTTCTCGATAAACAAGTTTCTTTCACACTTAATAAAAGAAGTCAGGTCGCAAGTCATGATTAGCCGTATGCCTGTTAATTTGGCATTTGATTTAATTTCTCCAGCCTCATCGGCCTACTTAATGAACGAGATGACTATTTTAAGTCTGTTTTAATTTCAGATTCATTGTGGATTTGCTATGCAATCGTGCATCACTCTCCATAATGAGACAGTAAGGGGCAAATTAAAGCAGCAAAATAAGAGTCTAAATAAACAAACATTTGATAGATGCACCATCTCCAGGGGTTTCCAAGGGAATAATTAATTTCGGCCGAGAGGAGACTCAAGTTAAGAGATCCAGACTTGAAGAAAATGTTGTTATTGCTTTCATGGATTGAGGGGGGCATTCAGTAGGCATTCTGCCCATTGACAGACTAGATTTTTTTGCATGCATGTTTTATTGTCCGATTTACTAAATGAATTATGCAAATCGGCACAAGTGGATCCACAAAATCAGTGACGATTAGCTAGAAACTTGAGGTTTGCACAGATACAGGTCAAAAAAGAATCAGTCGAGCTGTTAAAGGACATCATATATACAAAAAAAAATTAAGAGACAATTCCAAATGTTTATTTAATCATTTAATTGTCATTTTTCTTTGCAGTATTTGAGATCTGAAAAAATACAGAGCATCTTTTCTGTTATTTTGTCGTGATTCTCCGGTTTTTATTTCCTGCAAATAAATGCAAATAGAAGCAATATTTTTATTTGAAATTTGGGTGAAAAATTGTTCGAAGTTCACAGAATAAAACCAAAAATTACCTAAACACATACCTATAAATAGTAAATTCAGAAAGTTTCTTTTGAAATGGTCTCTTAATTTTTTCTGCGGATGTATATGAGTCCACTCTAATGTCTTGAATCTGGCGCATTTACAGCAAGCCTCATATAAAGATGGACTTCTGTCTAGAAAAGTTCAATACAGCATGCGGCACGGCTCTATTTTAAGCACATATAGCACAAATCTTCAGTGAATTTCTTGCTGAGTCTTTGAAACAGCTCTTGTTGTGATGTGTACACGTCCATGTTATGGAGCCGCACTGTGATTCCAGTGAAAAGTGAGTGCTTTAGAAATGACACCCTGTCATTTGTTTCCATGGCACTGTTATGAACACAGGATCTGAACTTGGCACCTGAGGGGTAGTTATATGGGTGGATCTCCGGAGCGCTTGTGTCCCCTTATGAAGACTGTTTCACATACAGGCAGATGCATCGCTGTTTATACATAGCGGTGAGAGGTCGCTTGGATGATTAATGTGTCTTTTCCATTGTTTATGTCATCTCCATAGTAACAGGACAGGTTGCACAAGAGTTGAACAGGTAACCGTTTCAGACTGTGCTTAGAACGATTCGGCGCGATGGTGGAAAAGCGCTCAGTGAGAGAGTCATTTATGAAGAAATACAGGAGCAAAGAATATGCTACTGGCACTTTTAGTCTCGTGTTGTGTTGCCAGGGCCCAACAGAAACATCTGTAATAGTGGGGGAATTGAAAAGAAAATACCGGTCATAATTATTTCTTACCAGCCATGGAATTCTATTTTGCATTATTGTTTTTTAATGTATGTGTATTTGTTCCCATGACAATGGAATAATTGAGTTGTTTTGTTCTGGGCATATTTGTGACAAGCAACACAGGTTGTTGTGTCGTGCGCAGCATCGTAAACAAGTTGAACCAGTTACATATCATAAAGATACATTATGATCTTGTACACAAGGTGTAAAACTCAACTTCTTTTTATGCAAATGATTAGGGATGTTACAATATTATCGATATCGTGTTATCGCAATAGCAAAATTATCTCAATATTATCGTGGTCACATGACAGTATGAAACGATAGGTCTTCCGGGCCTAACACAGAGAATGTTAGACAAAAGAATAGATGTTACCTTTGTCGAGGTCCATCTGGTGCAATTATTTTATTTGATAAAAGGGATTTTTAGGTCATTTGACCCATCTCATACTATAACTCATACCTCTAAGCAACAGTTATGATTAGAGGATAAAGAAAATAGGATGCTTATGGCACGTTCCAAGTCATTTGTCATTTGAAATATTGCACCGTGGACTTAATACCGAGGTGTAGTATTGCACAGTGAGATTTTGATATTGTTACATCCCCTACAAATGATGCTTATTATAGAATGTGCCTAATTCACAAAGTACTCAGTGATCTGGACTTTATTTCAGAGGCATCTGGTCACTGCCATCTCATGACGTCAAACTGACATTTCATGCAAAAAAGGGAACCCGATACCTCAAATTGATCCGTATTATTAATAAATTAATAAAGAAAAGAAATAATATTAATTACTATTTGATAGCAAATTTAAATCATTGCATATAACAGCATAAATCAGCTGTGCCAATTTGGTCATTTTATGTTTGGATACCTATTTTATCGAGTTAAGATGTTCAATAATTTATTTAATTGTCTTAAAGAAGAATATGTTGAATATAAAGGTTCAAGCAAACTGATTCATTCTTGCCTTTCTCTTTTCCTTTGATTTTATCTTCTACGATCGATGTCGGTTCTTTACAAATCTTTTAGCCATTGCAATGGTACCGTAGATCTGTGTGACACAACTTACTCGTCACTCCGAAAACCAGGTTGATGCGGGATAAAGCCGTCCCGCTTGCTGATATGTTCCCTGGCCAGCTGTTGTGCTCCCCGTGGACAGATGTTGGGTCGCAGTGAAAGCTCCAAGAGATTTGCACGCAAACCTCTCCCTGACATCACCCAACGTTCTGTTACCAAGGGTAACACGATCGGCCCCCCAGGTTCCCCGATGCTACACGCTGACACCACAGTACCTGACGATCAATACCGGACACAGAGCACAGCGCTGACTCTGACTTTTAGCACCCTTTTCAGATTCTGAATCTGAAACTGGCTCATAATGAGAACAGGATGGACACATACCTTGAAATATTGGGTTAACTTAATACTCCATTTCCTGCTTACCAATGTCTGACAAGGGCACGTCCAATGGGGGGGCTTGTATAACGCTTTGGCATCACAGATAGGGCCAGTGGTGATGATAAGAAGAGAAATGGATCTGCAAGCCACAAAAACAAAAAGCAATGACTGTTTTAGGATTATTGTAGATCGTGATTACTTGACTTGTGACCAATCTTTCACATTTATGATAGACCATCCACAGGCTGTTTTTGTATTCGCTGTGCTTGTAAAAATGGGTAAGTATCCATTATAACACCTTGCAAAAGCAACGCACAACCCAGCAGAAGTGAGGCAGCGCCTCGGAGCCATGTTGGGTCTACCTCTGTTAACAAGGCTTACGTCGAGCAGATGAAAGGATAATTGCAGATAATGCTGTCATTTGAGCTCTACAATTGAGCAATTTTACAGATTGCTCGACTTGTCTGTTACCGATATAGCCTCAGTAAGTGCTTCATCATTAGATCTATTCACCGACAGAGCGGTGTGTCTGAATTCATGTGTTGAATACAAGTCTGTCAAGGTGAAAGGTGTTGTTAAATGAAATAATGTGTGTGTTAGAAATCTGCGCCACCTTGGTTATGGAGATCGGCGTGTCTGCGCTCGAGAAGTGTTGGCAGAGCTTGATTTTAGTTTTTATTCTGCTGTCCACCTGGACGTCTCAGACGCAACTGTGATGACAATGGGAAAAGTTGAATCATCTGTCCTCTCTGCCTGCTGTTGAATTTACATAGCAAGCACAGATTTTTGCTTGTTTGTCTGCAACAGTTATTAGGCACAAAAAGGGGACGGCTTACAATGTCTTCACTTTGTTTTTTATCAGTTTGAAAGGGGGCTTGACCTTGTGCTGTCTCTTATTTAAAGGGACAGTTCACCCAAAAATAAAAATTCTGTCATCATTTACTCCCCCTCGAGTTGTTCTAAATCTGTATACATTTATATATTGTATAAGAAAGATATTTGGAAGAATGCTTGTAACCAAACAGTTCTTGGCCACCATTGACTGCCATAGTAGGCAAAATTACAATGGTATTCAAAAGTATACATTCTTCAGAATATCTTCTTTTGTGTTCGACAGATAGGTAGAACACTTGAGGGTGAGTAAATGAAGACAGAATTTTCATTTTTGGGTGTTCCTTTAAGAGGGTTGATGCATGTTTACCACTAAGCACCCTAAAACTTTCTAGGTTTAAAGCCAATGTGTGTTCTTTGTGAGTTTTTTTGTATGACTTTTTTTGAGATTTTTTGTTCGTTCAGATGCACAAGTTTGATGAGTATGAATGGGGTCTGAAGTACCCCCAAGTGAAAACTGTTATTGCTCAGAGGATGCTCTTTCACAGCTCAAAAGGTCTAATGGAGTTCTGTTTCATTGACTTTTTCACTTTATCTTAGATGTAAAATTGATATTAGTTATTTAAATACATATTGTATAGAGCTATAGAATTAATGTATTTTGTACGGCTAAGATTATCTGTATTGGATAAAATTGATGGGAAATTAAGCTTTCTTGTAGCTCAGTGTTAAGAGCATGGCGCTAACAACGCCAAAGGTCGTGGGTTCGATCCCAGAGGATTGCACATACTGTACTTAGAAACAAAATGTATAGGATAATGCAATGTAAGTCGCTTTGGATAAATGCCAAATGCATAAACGTAAATGTAAATATTTGAGTTCATATTGAAGTCTTTAATAATGAATTAATAATTTGCTTGCAGACTTGGCAAATCTGAGCTCAGTTTGTAACATTGTTGATGTCTCTTCTACTATTGAATGAATGAATACGACTTCACCACTTTTAATCTTGCATGAGCTATTGACTTTGCTATAGATTTTGGTTGTCTGTCATTGGTTTGTGTACATATGCACACGTAAGTACATATTCATTCATTGAGTGTTTCTTAACAATGTTTCAAACTGTTCTCATATTTGCCAAGACACCAAAGTCTGCAATCAAAAATAAGATTTTCAATATTAACACCAACATTTCTCATTGAACCATCCGAAGATCAAAGTATCTGAGTTGTGCTGTTTTTATAAAAAAAAAAAACACTGTACTGCATGATAGGTATTGTCTTGTTTGGGAATATTGTTATTACATTGTAACTACTTTATTTAAAACATCTGACAAGCGAATAGGGAGCTGCAGAGATGACGTATTTTAGTATGAAAACCCCGGAAGTGAGTTAACATTTTAGGACTTCCGGTTCCATCGTTGCAAAGTCTGTGGGATATGGGTTAAACGTCATCGCGCATATAAAGCTCACAAATAATGCAACATGGGCACAAATCTCTGAAAAACGAAGATGCGGATTCATTCACTGAGTAATTACTTACCAGGGAACACATTTTTTTTAAGTTTGAAAAAGTTGTCGGAGGCTTGGTGGTGGTGACGTTGATATCGAGCGACCATAGTGTAGTCTGTTTATACTGTAGCATCATGTTAGCTTTTTACTTCTGCCGATTGTATTTCGGCTTCAAAAGTAACAAATGTTATGTTCATTTGTAAAGATTATCTTGATAGACAAAACGTGTGAATTTTTTGTTAATCACAGAGCTTATTTTTTGCGATCTTCCAAAAGTCTATGGGAAAAATGCATAGGTTTTGCGGTCGAGGGAACCACCGCAGCGCTAACTTCCGGGTTGGCCTACAAAAAACACACGGCTCCCTGTAATACTGTAAGTGAAAACTCAATTCCCAATTTGTAAAAGAGCAACCAATGGGCTATAAAATATTCTCGGGGTTAAGGAAAATAGATCTACAGTGAAGAAAAATACATTGTTATATTAGTAGGAAAAGTTTTTATTTAAAAGCTTACAGCGTATGCGATGATGTAGATGTGCAGGTCTGTTCACTCCATCACAGATCTGAGCCCGTGGCCCTCTCTCCTCACGGTTACTGGCCGTATGCTGTGTCCATGGGGGACACCATATTGCTTGCGTATGATCTCGGCGTCCGCCGACTGTGTCAGTATAAACATGGTGTGCACACGCCAGACGAGACGCTTCGCTCGAGAATGTGCAATTTCTGTGGGGCTACATCTCAGTGGGCCTTAATCTTGCCATCCTTAGTCACCATTGCTCACACATGGTATACACACACTCACAAAAATGTACACTCGTACACCCACACACACTCTGTCCTGGGTACTGTTCTGCCAAAGACTTTACTGAAGAAGCAGGGCTTGCCTCAATTTATCATGTCATCGGCTTTTACTTTTGTATCCGAACTGTAGTCTGGTTGGCTTCGGGCTCTGTTAAGGAATCCTTTTTAATTAGGATTACACATTTGCAGTCCCAGAATTCCTTTGCTCTTTTCTACACTGTCTGTGCATTGGTTCTGACATGACCAGTTTTGGTCTTGAATGAATTATTGACTTATTGGCAGTAGATTTTGGATGTCTGTTTCACTGGTGAACACATTTAAAGGGATAGTTCACCCAAAAAATGAAAATTCTGTCATTCACCCTCATGTTGTTCAAAACCTCTATATGACTTTCTTCTGCAGAACACAAAGTATTTTTCAAGAAATTTCATAGTGGTTTAACTGGTTTTGTGTCCATTCTTCAAAATGTCTTCTGTTGTGTTAGGTGAACTATTTCAGAATAAGCTTTAGTGTGCACACACATACACAAGGGACTATATTTAGGAATAAAGTATTTACTTAAACTTAAAAAAGAAAATGAGTACATAGATCTAAAAGATAAATATAAAAATTAGGCAGTATAAAAAGGTATAAATGGGAGAGTTCTTTACAGATAGCAAGTACGGCTACAGTTACAGTTGTATACTGTACATTACAAAATATAACTATAAAACAAAACATGCTTGTAAAAATCAACAAGCTAAGAGAAGCTGTAAATTTTTGTGATTATCGGAAGTATCATGTTTTAAAGGAATAGCTCACCCAAAAATGAAAATTGTTCTCATGTGTGTGATTCAGTGTAAGATACTTGAGAATAAATGCTTGCATTTGCTTGTTTACATTTTAGTTTAAATAAATAACCTTTTTGAAATAACCAAACATAGCCTTTCACTTCAGATTACATTTATTAATGCACTTTTACTGTTTAGAAGATAACATGCTGGCATTTTAAGTCAAAAACCCATTAAGGACGTTTATACTTGAATTCAGAGTCAGATTTGTTTATGATAACATGCAGTTTAGGTTGTTTTTGATGAGAGCGTGAGTCGATGTAACAGCCATTTGTTTGGATTATTAGAGGTGTGGTTTATTATTATTCTGATGCTCTCTGTGAGATGCTGACACGGTGGATCATTATGATCTACTCAGCCTTCGCAATGAATTGCACACCACGAGAAAAATAGAAAAGAACGAGTAGGCCGGAGGTGATGTGTTGCGCTTTTTCATTGAATAGATCCGAACAGCCAAGCCACCCCCTCCCCAAGCATCCTCATTACGAACGACCTTTCATGCCCTTCCTAATATACAGTACCAAGAGGCTCTGAAGGTGAGTAAAGTCATCGGCCTCTTAATGCTCCGCTGCACAACTTCACAATATAGACCTGCATTGTGTGCAGAATTTCACCATTGAAATCAGCAGTCTCCACAAATTACCGGGCCGTCTCGCTGTATTTTTTTTCTCTTTCCTGTGTTTTTAGCTTCAGAGCCGCTGAAAAAATGACGTCTCTGGGGCCGTGGCCATTAGCAGCTGATGACTGCTGGGATTTGGAGACTAAAGCAATGATGTTCTTTTGGACACCTTGATTTATCCACGTTTCAGCGCGGTCGATGTCTGCATTTATGTAGATCACCTTACCAAAAGAGCATGAACACACTTGGTTTTACGAATCAAAACGCGATGCTGTTGAAGTGAATGCTGAAGTAAAGTTTTTTTGTTGTTGTGACAAATTCTTTGTTGGAGTTGTGTTTTTTAGCCAACAGATTGTGTAGTTTTCTTTAGACGTAGAGGTGCTTCGTTTTTTTTTTTGGACCTAGGTGTAGTGTTCAGCATGCATGCTTCAGACACATCGAGTTAAGATGCAGGTTGTTGTTGTTTTTTTGCTTGTTTTATTGTGTGCTGAAGTAAGTCTGATAACTTCAAATCGTAGAGCTTCTGACGGGAACTTTTAGAATGAATTTGAAGTGTCATTAATATTCATAGGACAACATTTTTGTTACCATTTAATAGTTTAATATTTGGAGTTGCATGTTGAACAGTTTTAAAAGTGAGGTTGGCCATTCTTATAATGATGGATCCAAATCTTTTCCCATTTTTAAACCAGCGAGTGTGGACTCTGGACAGTTGGGTCGAGGAGGAGGGGTTGGTAATAGCAGGCCTTTCATTTTGCTCGGGAACTGATAGGATTAACTTTACTGCTCATAATAGAATATAGCATCTTCAGAGGCCTGTGCTTCTTGGGAGAATGAAAGATCTTTCTGCAAACAGTCTTTATATACTCCACCGTTGCCTGTTGCCTAGGCAACCAGTGTAATCCAAGTGCCCCCTCCTTCCCTGGATCTCCTGTTTTTCTCTCGCTCTCTCTCCCCCTTCTTTCTGATTGGAGACTCTATTGGCTGGTGCCATTGAGCTGGCCTTCAGACGGACACAGCAGCTGTCAGGAGATGGAGATAAATCTGAAGCAAAGTGCTCTGAAACCTATTGATTTCTTCTGATTACAGAACATTTGGAAAGATAGACCAGCGCAGGCTTTTCTCCACAGAGCACATATGAATAATCTGATGCCTTGAATGCCGGGAGCATCACGTGTTTTCAAGACGGTCGTGTCCTTTGTTGGATGTTGTATTGTCTGCAGACAGATATATCCAGTACAGTATTGTTCAGGTGCATCTGTTGTGATTGTAATTAGGTAAATAAATGATATTTAAACTTGATAAACTTCTCTTGAAACAGTCAGACTGTTATATCGTCATGAGAAAACCTGCCTCACTGAGTTTCGCAACACTAGATTTTCCTGCAGGGCTTGTGCGCTGCGATTTATGATGCTGTGGTAATTAGAATTGATTGTCTTTGTTTAATCTCACACTTTTGGCCGTTCCCAAGAGTCAAAATGCCAATACATTGCTTTTCTTTTGCATCTTGGAAATGTTTAAATTTACAAAAAAAGTATTTATAACGGTAAATGGTCCGTTTTGCGAAATGTTTCTCTGTCACTCGTTTTTTGTTTACCAGTTCCCTGTTTTTTCCTCTCCCTTATGCATTTTATTGCTCTTTTTTTCCATTTCTTTTAATTCCCCTATTTTTCATTTCCTTCAGAGCATTCACATCTAGTGGACAGGCTATTTAAGGATTGAATTTCATGGTGCGATTCATCTTTGCGGTTGGTCCAGGTGACTTTAGAACATGCTGATGGAAAGTTGACAGCTTAATTAGGTGGAGAATGTCAGTTTGTACTAAGAATAAATGCATTCGGGGCTTTCAGAGGAAAATAGCAACCTTTTCTCTCCTAAAAAATATTATGCCATAGCCCTGCTATTTTAATGTACTTTACACTGTAAAAAAAAAATAAAGTACGGATAAAGTACTGGCAGAAAATGACCAGTACATTTTCCCTTTATTTAACAGACATTTCTGTTAATGCTAAAATGTAATTTAATGCAGTGCAAAATGTAAAATGGGGTAAATCAACTGTAAAAAATGAATACGGAAAATTCCTTCATATTAATACAGTATATTATGCCCTATTTTGATTTGTGTTACAAGATTTATTTGATTGGCACTTATTAATAATTGGTTATATAGATTGTATATTAGCTTCTTATTAGTGGTCTTAATAAAAATTTATATTAGTACGTAGTAACTTTACATATGTGGATTTTTTTACATTTCTTGCCATTTTAATGGCCAATGTAATTAAACTATTTCAATTTTTATGTTTTTATTAATAGCTTATTTAGTTTTTTTTAGATTGTAAATCATGATATTCTATAGCATATATATTTATAACCTTAATATTATGGTTCATGTAGGTAGTAGGGGTTAATTTAGCTCCTCTTAGATAATACATTTTTAATAATTGACTTCAGCACAGGCACAGATGCTTTTATGTTTGCTTGTATATCTCCGAGTTTACCGGTCAAGCTTTAAAACATCCAAGATATAAATAAATAGTGAGTCCAATAAATGGGCTGTTTATTTCATTTGCTGAAACACTCCAAGGGTTTGAATTGTTTGACTTGTGCTGGTACAAATCTTTCCACCCAAGCCAAATGTTGTGGGTAAAGAGCCAAGCGCTCGCTCTGGGGTTTGCAGTAATCAATAGAGTGCGTTATCGTTTCTCAGCCCTTGTCAGGGGGAATCTAGTAGTCCCGCTGAAAAACATCTCATAGCAGCTTTTTGTTAATGATATTTTGCCCCCTTCAAAAACTACTCAATTAACCCAATGTGATTAATAGAGGTCAGCAGGGAAGACGGATTTCAAGAGTTTTCGTGGAAGAAAGTGAAACCCCCCTCTTTGCAAAAGCAAACACTGCAGACCGGTTTGTCCGTTTAGAAAAGTTTGAATATGTGACACAGTTCAGTGCGTATCACCCGAGGGCTCACACACTGTCAGTCTTCCGAAGGTCATGACTATTGATTCACTGAGAACACACAGTCTGGCTAACAAAACAACACGCAACATCATGCATTTGGCGGATGCTTTTATCCAAAGCAATGTACAGTGCATTCAAGCTATAAGCGTTTTATCATTACTGTATCTGTCTTTTCAGGGAATTGAACCCATGACTTTTGTGGAACAGAAACAGTGACTTACTGTATACTTGTGATCATGTTAGCTTCATTCTATCGCATTGCTTTCAGCCCAGCTCTGCTGATCGTGTAATTCTGACAGTATTGAAATACTCAAACTGAAAAATAGGCCTGGCTAACATGACACTGATTGTAGTCTGTACTAATGAGCTCGAGTAATTTTCTCCCGACTTCACTTTCAAAGTGACATTTTGCTGTTTCTTCGCTTTTAGTGCAAGATCTGTCAGGAGAGCTAATTTATATACCACGAGCGTTCTCTCCCGCTGTTTTAAAATGCTGACTTTGTCTAGCGCTCCATACAATACACGCACAGACAGCTGCACTGGATGCATTTTTTGGATGCATTTATTGCCCCATTTTTGCCATTTCATTTTTCACTTTCTACCAGGGTTCAAGGTGATGCAGGTGGTCGGGTTCTCATTTCCTCCCTTGTCGCGCTGGGCTAAACGGGCTAAAATTGCTCTTATCTTGCAGCCAGAATAAATCATTAACCCGGCAATTTGACTTAATGAACAAATTGTGCTTTGCCGTGCATGATGGGTATTTCAAGGGTTGTTCGCGCTCAAAGCGATTTAAAGTGACTGGGAGTCGTTTTCAATGAGAGATGGCGGTTTGAGGCCACTTGATAGTGTGTTATACAGTAGTCGAGTAGGCATGCCTGTTAGTAACCAACAGTACAGTAACTGTCAATGTGAACGCAGCTTCATATTTCTAAACAGCGCCGATCACGTCGGTGAATGAATGACAGGGAAAGTAATGGCTAATGGAGAAAAATGTATCAGGAGGTCCAGGGGAGGACACTAGTGTACTTGAGTGTTTTGTTGAATGAATGTGGCAGTGTGGAAACCGCTTATTTTAAGCACATTTACAATTCTGCATTTGACAGACACTTTTATCCAAAGCGACTTGCGTAGAATTACACATCATACATTTTATCATTATGTACGTTTTCTAAGAGTCAAACACATGACCTTTGCTAACCCAGATGTGCACTTAATGAGCTACAAGAACACTACTAAGACAGCATCTTAGTAGGGTTGTTTCGATACCGATACTAATATCGGAAATTCCACCGATACCACATAAAATTCTGGTATCGGAATCGGCGAGTACTTGAATCCATGTACCGATCCGATACCAATTTCTTAAACAGGACCTAGTTATGCCCGCTATAGCTTTGCTTAACGCTGCAAATGGCAAGGCTTCTTCACTGCTCAGAATGCAAACACAGAAAGTTGTGCTGTGAAGAAGAAATGAAAATGTGCTAGGGACATGCACAAATATTTGATCCGCAATAATTATTAGAAAATTAAAAATGCTATTTGAATATTTTTATTTTCATTTAAAAACACTGCATCACCACAGGTTTAGAATTGTCTCGTCTTATTTAAAGCTTCTTCACTTCATCTGTAATGACTTATAATGTACAGAAAATATAAAAAATAATTTGCATGTGTCCTAAATCTTTCTACAGTCAGATCGCAAGCTAGTTTAAATATTTTAAGTTCACACACGGTGGCCTGACGGATCGCGTGTTACGCTCAGCTCACATCACCAAAAATGTTTAAAAAACTGGTGAGCCACAGAATTCGTTAACATTACATTACTTATATATAAGTTGATATAAAAATACCAACGTAATATTAAATGATTTGATGATTCATTTATTTATTACCATGACTTTTTCGGAGCGGTTGTTTGTTCGTTACAAATATGTTGGGCTAACTAATGCTGATTTCAAAATAACGTTAAACATTAAAATGTACATTTCACTGCAACTAATGTTAATAAATTTGGCCTTAGCATAAGACTGGTACCTTTCTCCATACCTAAAGCCTGCATTTTCCTCCTGAGAACTTCAGGGTCGTCGCCTTCAAGTTATAGCCTGTAAATAAATCCGCTTGATGTGACTAAATAAAAACGAAACAAATTACGTATATTTCACTTAATTTAAATAAACGAATATTTGTTTTTTATGAGCTCAAATATTCTAATATGAAATTATTGAAAAATGCCCATCCCCAGTGCTAGCGCTGTTTGGCAGTATTTCAGAGTGGACCAACCAGCCAGTAAAACTGCGACTTAAGAAAAATAAATAATATTACTGTCAGATGTCTGTCAGATAATAAAAATACTCTCTAATTTACTGTATGTATTTGTTCATGTTTTATTAAGGGATAAGTCTGAAGCACACCATAAAATAATTATGTCAATTCACACAGGGCTAGTATATAAAGCTGTATACAGATACACACCCTGGTATCGGATCAGTATTCGGTATCGGCTGATACCCTGAGCCCAGGTATCGGAATCGGTATCGGGAAGGAAAAAAGGGTATCGGAACATCCCTACATCTTAGTGCATTCGAATACAGTTTGCCTATAACATGCCAAAGAAAAAACGTTGACAGGCTTTTCTTCAGAGCTCTAGTCTTTATTTTGGTCTCTTGACACATGTAGCTGATTTCTCTGTCCTGACTCTCATGTTTGTGTTTCTCTTTCTCCTCCACAGAGTATCGGGAAGGGCTCCCTGTGGTGTATAGACCCAGAGTACAGACAGAATCTCATCCAAGCGTTGAAGAAGACCCCTTATCATCCTTATTCCCAAGTGTTCACCACACCTCCCACCTCTCCTCAGGCATATCAAAGGTAGGCGAGCGGCCCGCTGGACACATAGATCTTTAAACCAAATGCCTCTCTCACTCTTTTGTGTCGTGTGCTTGTCCACGGCTGTATCGGTTAACCGGCGGAACCCACGGGCAGTGGCGATCTGAGCAGAACTGTTGGAGCGAGACCCGGTCTTGGGTTCCAGCTGACTCCCTTACTGCTCCATTTTATTTGATCCAGTGAACATGTCTGCGCGCTTCCAGCCACTCGACTGTGCAGGACAGAATAATTGCTTTACTGTAAAACCTGAACTGGCATATCGTCCTTAACAAAGGATATGGAACAAATGGGCGGCCAGCTCAGTGGATGGAAAGGGAAAATGGAGATGGATGTTTTAAAAGAGATTGAATTAAACCAGACGGCTCTAGTACGGGAGTAGGGGCGGGGATCAGGTGTTGCCCAAGCTTAGTCGGTTCAATATGGAATAAGAACGCTTTAGTATTTTGGAGTATTTTTTTGTCCAGTGGGAGTATTCGTAGGTATTTGTACCATGAAGAAATGGTGTTTTTTTAATTTTGTACTATTAGCAGTGGTTGAGAATATGTCTATATTTCTAAACCATACACTGCAAAAAATAAAAATGTACTAAGCGTTGTTGTCTTGTTTTCTAGAAAGAATATCAAAAAATTCTTAAATAAGAGACATTTACTTGACAAGGAAAGTGACCTAAGATATTTAGTCTTATTTTATGAAAGAAAGAATTAGAATTAAGCAAGTTTAGGTTTAAAACGAGCAAAAAAAATCATATGTTTTCTTTAATAATACTAGACTAAATGTCTTTCTGTAAAATTGTAGATGCAAAAAAATAGGGTTCAGAGCATTTTTATGGATAAAAGGTGGAAATCTTCTACATTTTAAGAAAGAACGCCATCCCCCTGCTGTCCCCCTATTTTCAGACTTGACTATTAGACATGTACAGTATCAAATGTGTGGACAGCATGTGAAACATTCATCATTTTATTTCACAATTGACGCAGTTGCAGTCGACGTGTTTAGTCATGTGACTTGTTCAAACAACGTCCTGCATTTCTCATTTCAGCAATAAAAAGCTGCATGCACATTGCTGCCTCATCGGAGCAAAAATTCTCACAGCTCGCCAGATTCTGAAAAAGGTCATTTCTATAAAAAAAACTCAGAAAGTCAGAATGCAGTATACTGGTCAGTTCTAAAATATGCAGTAAATGCTGTCCATTTAGTCCTTTGCATTTTAATTGTTTCTCCTTGACAATAAGATTGATTGGAGAGCAAATGAAGCATTTGTTTGCTTCTCTGATTTTTCTTCCGAGAACAGTATTGATATTAGTCATCCCATATATCTCGTTTGGCGTTTCAAAAGAGATTGTGGTTTTATTTGTCACAGATTGCTCATTAGATTTGTCAGAATTCTAAACAATCATGTCAAAGGGCTTTTACTGTATGTCAATACTTCTTGTATTTTGCATGGATTTTAAGAATTTCACAGGAAGCGTCTGCTACAAAATCAATACTTAAATTAAACATCACTGAAATCTCTGTTCTTAAGCTCTCAAGCGCTCGTCTGAGCTGTGAATGATTTTGAGCGCTAAATATTCCTCTGAGCTGAGGGGAAACTGTATAATAATAGTTGCTGTTGTATTCTTAGGTTTGTGGCTTTGAAAGAATGGTTAGATTGTGGTAGTCAGTTGTGTTTCACCGATAATGTGTGGGAACAGCACTAGGCCGGTCATTAGCACCAGGTGTTCAAAGACGCTGAGGCGCTGTGGGAAATGGAGATCACAAGGGAACGTCCCTTCAGCCTACACTTCTGCAAAACAACAGCCTGCAACAACCTCAAAATACTCCTGTCAGTATACTGTATATGTGCTGTAATGTATATAAAGGGCCGTTCACATTATAATGATAACTATAAAGATAACTGTAACTATAACTATATTTGCGTCCACACCAGAGGACGATAACAATAACGTTATGTTTATTTTAAGCCTGCGGGCTGCAGTGTTCTCAGTCACTAAAATGAATGTAGATGACGTGCTGATGCTTTCGTTTTCATTCCCGAACGTCTTTTCTCCAAAATATGACAGCAAAGGCTGGATGCTCTCTCTGAAGGCTGAAGGTGCGCTCATGTCCGGGACGTAAAGCATATATTTTGCCAGCTTGCTGACTCATGAGCGTTACATATGTAATATCCCGCCGTAAACACACCGCTTTCCGACCACTACAGTCTTTAATTCTGACATAAAAGCCGTGTTGCGATCACCAATAGTCAAACATTATCTGCCAGAAACTGTTTGACAGTATGTTTTATCGTTCATCAGCTGGAAAAAAATCGTTCGGAAAGTGATCCCAACGATATCGTTCTCTGTATCTTTAGAGTTATAGTTATGGTGTGAACCCCGCTATTCTCCTGAATTAAGAACGATTTTTAAAACGTCATTTTTTATAGTTCTAGTTATCGTTATAATGTGAACGGCCCTTTAGACATGCTTTTAAAAATAGTTAACAAAACCAAAAGCCTGATGCCTTAGAAAGAAGAAACTTCATAAAACCATCTCCATAGTGGTGCTTTGAAGAACTTACACTTGCTTTAAGTGTAAGACGCGGCTATAGCAAAGATCTGAGAAATTTTCCTCTGACTTATTCTTTATTTATGTATATCTTTTTATATAAAGCTGCGGAAAACTGTAAGAGACCATTCCAAATTGTGTTTTAATCAGCATTTCTATTGTGGCCATTCCAGTCGAGTGTCTGTTGAATTTCAACAAAATCAAAGCTCAGGAGTGACAAAGTCATCCAACAGCAATGTGAAAGACTGACATCATGACAAGACACATGAAAACTGTGATAAAAATCAAGGTTATCACATAAAAAAAGAATATGTTGAACTTTTCCTAAATACGTGTACAAATATTACTGTTGTATTGCTTAAAAGTGAGTGTGAACTTGTTTTCCAGTATTTGAGGTCTGAAAAATGTATCATCTTCTCTGTTACTTTGACCTGTTTAGCCAGTTTTCATTTTCTGAAAAAAATAAAGGCACATAGAAACAATATTTTTATTTGCAATTTGGGTGAAATATTGTTAGTAGAATGAAACAAAATTAATTTTACCTAAACACATATCTACTGTATATATAGTACATTCAGAAAAACTGACAATTGTTTTGAAATGGCAGTAGTGTTTCAATGGCTGGCGCCTGCTTACCAGGCCTTCTGCAAAGTCAGTTTAGACTGTTGGCCAAACTTTACATCACTTCATATTTTTTTAGACAGGCTGATAAGGTTTATAATGTGCCTTCCCCGCTTTTCAGATTCCTACACTGCTGTGTGTAAGGTAGCAAAGATAGTTTTGGGCACACACAAGCTTGGCTTCCTCTCTCACTCTCAGAGCAGATGGTGTATCTGCGTGTAGCAGTATGTAATAAAGTGTTTATCTGGCCACTGCGGTTCCCAGGAAGCAGAATGAAGCTTTTTATAGCATTTCTGAGGTTCACACGAATCAGCTGAGTCATAGACTGACACTCTCGTCCCTTTTGCTCATTTTTTATCACGCCATTCTTTCATCTTTGCTTCTTTAGTAAAATCAAGTTAGGGAATCTCAAAAGAAAAAAAACGAAGTGAAGGAGGCTGGAGGGTTTTTTTATTTATTTTGGTTAATGACATCCATATGTTGGTCAGATGCTTAGTCAGTGCTGATGATGTCAGTAATACCTGCAGATGGGCATTTAAAAAAAGAAAAAGGGAATGTGGGAGTTTAATTTATAGGGTACAGTCACAGAACATATGGTTTTATTTTAATTTATACCATGGTCTGTTTGAATACTGGATTCTGATTGGCTGGAAGGTGTGCATTAAGTAAGGGATAACCCCTCTGCTTCGCGTCGGGTGGTTCTTTGCCTCCATGTGCATTAAAGGATTTTAATGCACGGCTAGCCGTGGATTATCCCGCTTATACCATGGTTATTTGCCAAGTTAAATCTTTTATTGATGTTTACAGTGTCGTTTTAGATCAAACGGGTGAAAATGAAGGTTATTTTGGCAGTTAATTTTAAATGTAATCAAACTGACTGGAGCTACCCGTGCGTTAAAGGCTTTTATACCATAGTCTGTTTGAATACTGGATTCTGATTGGCTGGAAGGTGTGCATTAATAAGTCAAGTTTGATCTAAAATGACACTGTAAACATCAATAAAAGATTTGACTTGGTAAATAACCATGGTATAAGCGGGATAATCCATGGCTAGCCGTGGATTATCCCTTACATATTATAGGGTTTAATGGGCTAGTTTTGCTAAAACTGAAAATGAAATGTTTTGTCATGAATACATTTTAAAGTGTCCTGTACTTTTTTTACTTAAGTGATCTCTTAGATTCCAGAGGAAAGATATTGAAGCTTTTGCAAAAAAAATACTCTTTTTACTCACAAAATACTCATTTTGTGTTAATGACACACACTGATATTTGGGTAAAACAACTGAGCTCATTACAATGCGTTCTGGGATTGACTACAGCGTATAGGATAAAGATGAGGCTGCCTTTGAATTTGGCCAAAACACAGTATCTTAGAAGGCAGCACGATTAAGTCAACAACCTTTAGAAACAACCTACGCATAAGAATAGCACCTACACTCTTTAAGATGCTCTGCTTGTAAGCAGCTCATTCGATTTTGGCACAGAGATAATAGTTGCAGTCGGCAGAAAATTAAACGTCATGTCCCCTTTAAAAGACGGAGTAACACAAGCTCAGGTAGAGGTGCATTCCTTAACATGCTAAAAGAGTCTGAGAAAGCGAGCAGAGGAACAGCTGGGCCTCGGAGTTCACCAGCACGCGTTTGCCCTTGCGAGGTTATTAGCGTGATGGTCGCCACGGCAACAGAAACGCCTCCATGGTAACACATAGCCGAGACAGGTGCAGTTGCATCACATGGCTATTTGTTGCCTGGCAAAAGGACAGGCCATTAGCGCAGGAGAAATACACCATCGCCCTGGAAACGCGTAATTCTCCATGGCAACCGCAGATGGCTTGGAGCCTATTTTGAGATTTCTGTACCTGCTTTTGTCTGTCTTCATAAAAATTCGGGGATGCGTGAATTATTAGAGATGACACATGGAGGTCCGGTTGCTTTAGGAGATTAATTTTAAATGGGACTGTGGACTAAAGGAGGCCAGGAAGAAAGAAAGAAGAAAAAAGCCCTCCATGCACCGAGACTGACATAGTTATCATATTTAATAGTTATCATTTCAGCTGGAGGGCAAAAATGCATTAGCAAGAAAACAAATTCAAGCTCATGAAAAGCCTCCGTCTGGTATTGTGTTAGTTTTTGTTTAGTTGCTCTCGCTCCATCTCTTTAGACTCTTTTCCCGTCTGCACGCTCCCTGTCTTTGAATCTTCTCAGTAACACTAAATGACAAGATCGCTCCCCACTTTTCCACTCTCACACTAATGGCCGCTGCCGTGTAAATGGAGCTTCCATATCTTGCAGAAACTCGGCATGGGTCTGCACTACAGATCTCGGTCACTTATAGACCGTTTCATTGGACGGGTGCACGCCTGACCGCCAGTTAACTTCCGGTTTGTGTTCATTTAATTTATGTTAATATTAATTTATATTATAATTGTATTGTATAATAACTGTATTAAATAAACAATTTGTTGAATTTTGTTGTATGTTCATTTTATTAAATAAACAATTTGTTGAATGGGTCCTGCAGTTCGGTCGCATTTAATCAAAGCGTATGGTACATTGACATCTAGCGATTGAGCTTGGTGTCGGAGTCTAAATTCAAAATATTGTCTAATTTTAGCCAAGTAACGGTTCTTCTCGGTTTCTTTTGATTGTTATCAGAAATAATCTACCTCCACTCTATTATTTGTGAATGTGTACCGGAAGTTGGAGTCACAAAAGTTTGCATGCACAGTAACGTTTGTTTATGTTGTTAAGATGAAACCGTCTATAAAGTTGTGAGATATATTAGCTTTTCAAGTCTAATGAACTTTACAAAAGAACACATCACATGTCTTGAAGAGGTTTTTCTGTATTTCATGTGAGTTAAAGAACGAAACGGAACGTTGTGAAAGATCGTGCTGTTTTTGGAAGGTGCACCCAGTCAATTGAATAGTCTGTGTAGATTTATTTTTTGGTATTTTTCTTCTTTTGGAGGTTTGTCAACAGGCAGCTCATTTTTTCTTGTTAAGAGTCCATGGAAAATATTCCATCTGGTGGCTCCACGAGCCATATTCTTCTAAACTCCACCATCACTCCCCTCCAACTTTGATTTTCCTGTTTGTGCAGATTTATCTCTTTGACTTTGCACTCTTGTAAATACACTTTCTTGGAATTTTAACTTCTACAGTAGTCTAGTCAAGATAAGGCGAATTTATGGTCATGTTAAATGAGGCAATACATACATTTCTCACAGAGCTTGTTTTAAAGAAGCTTGGAGTTGTGACCAAGCCTCATGTCTCCAAGTAAAGGAATTCACAATATTCAGGAAGTCTGTGGCGTTCTGCTCCGAAATTCCTTCCACTAATTGTGCGCAGCGCTCGTAGCTCTCTGGCCCTGAGAAAGCCTCCATTGTCACCCTTAAGCCCTGGCGAGAACCGCTTCAGATTTCACACGAACAAAAGTTAAAAACCTCAAGGCGAGAAGTAACGCACGGGGGAGAACGGACGCTGGCACCAATTAGACTTCAGATTAGTTCAAGCGGATTTTGATCGTAGGGCTAAAAGGAAAATGTAGTGGCCGATAGGATTTAGAAATGAGATTATAGAATCAAGAGAAAGCAGGTAAGCTTTGTTTAAAAATGAATACGCCGGGTCGAGACGGAGCGGGAGGCTGTTCCTCGACAGGTGCGGGTATTTGCATTAACGGAGCAAACAGGCGGGATTAAAAATAGATGTGGTGTACAACCAGCAAGACTCCTGCCAGTGGCACGTGTGTTTAGCATTCAAAGACCCGGCAAGGGCAAATGAACGCCCTCCTTTGATGATGTTAACATTTCTGAAAATGCTCCGGAGCCCCGAAGAAACTGGTTTTGGCTCTCGTACCCAACGTTAACATTTGATTAAAAAGCAGTTCAGCTGAAGGAGCAGCCACGGTCGCACAGAGAGGGTTCAAAGAGGTTCTGCAGGAGCTGGCTGGGGTCCTTTCCGCTATATGCAGATACAGGCGGAGGTAGTGGATCCTTTACCCTGATGCAACCCCCTACACCCCTATAGTTTTCTGATAGATCTGCTTTTAACTAGATTTTTCACTTTCCTTCTTTATTGGAAATTATTTTCTACTAGGAGCCCTCGACAAACTTTTAAAGGAACATCTCACCCAAAAAAGACAATTCTGTCATAATTTACTCACCCTCGATTTGTTCCAAATCTGTATAGGTGTCTTTGTTCTGATCAACACAAGGAAAGATATTTGGACAACAGATATTTGCCACCATTGGCTACCATAGTAGGAAAACCTCTTATATAAGATATTTTGAAGAATGTAGGAAAGCAAACCTTTCTGGGGCACTTTTGGCATTGTCATTTTTCCTGGTAGTCAATAGTGGCCAATAACGTTTTGGTTACAAGCATTCTTCCCAATATCTTTCTCCGCGTTCATCACAACAAATAAAGTTATACAGATTTGGAACTTGAGGGTGAGTAAATGACTTTTTTGGGTGAGCTGTTCCTTTAAGGGTGACTCAAGATGACTTAAAATCTTATAACAAGCATTCAAATGAGCAAAAAATCTATCTATTTTTATTTGTGTGTGTTTGGTTATTTTTATAACATATAATGATATTTATATAGGCCAAGCTCTAGAATATTATATTGGGTTAAAATTGTAAGTTGGAGGAGCCTTCAGATGCAATATGGGGGCTTGAGGTCAAAAAGTTTGAGATCCACTGGTGTAAGTAGGAAAGTAATAGTGACAATTTGATTTGGTTGGATTTATTGTGTTTATTTATTGTATTGTATCCTAAATGGCCTTTACACAAAAGGGACACTGTGAGGTCAGTGTTTTGATTCCACTGCGCAAGAACAAAAGCCACTATGTATATACAAGGCTGTTTTAGGAGTCCTGGACTCAAAATTCCATCACAGACTGTTTAATTGTTTCCTTCTCTGAACGTGTTAAAATTTACTGGCGAAACCCTGGTCCAAATAATTGCAGCGGGAGATCTCATTTCTTTTTATTATGTTCAGAGAGTGGAGAGCGCGTAATAACGCATAAATATCATAATATCGTAAAAGCTTCTCTTTTTTTCTGTAGTCCTTACAGCTGATTAAAAAAAAGACCCGGGTCGTCTATCATTATGAGGCATGCCGTGTCCATGGCAACACATACCGTAGCTGTAACCAGATACAAAGCATACAGTATGTGCGTTAGGAGTATAAACACTGTCTGGACTGCTGAAGGGAAGGAGGAGAAACAGAACGGAGAGATAACATGCCATGCTTTGAGATGTTGCTCTTACATATTTTAACCAACAGAGTCTCTCGTTGTGTATGTCATAGGGCAGTTTATCCAAAAATGTAATTTTTAAGTTCTTAAATCATTTTCTTACCACCATGACCTTCCAAATCTGAATGAGTTTATTTCTTCTGCGGAACACAAAGGTTGATATTTTGAAGAATGTTGGTAGCCAAACAGCATGGGACCAAACTGACTTCTATTGTATAGACACAACACCACAGAGACATTTCTCAAATTATCTTTTTTTGTGTGTCACCAAAGAAAAATTCATACAGGTTTTGAATAAGGAAATTTTATTTTTGGGTAATCTGTCCCTTTAAATTTGTTTATAATGTTAGACCTACATAATGTTTGCTCTTATTTTTATGTCTTGGAAGCCCATAACATAAAATAGTACTTATGTTGTATGTAAGACTAAAAACATGAGGACCGACTGCTCATGTATGTGTAGGTATAGTGACTGCATACTTCAGGTATAAGGTTTGCGAAGAATTGTCAAAGTTGAAAGTTAGAGATGTTTCGGTTGCTAGGCGACTAGTATGCTAATGAAGATGTTCATCTGAAACTGTGCCTGAGCTGCGCCAAGATATGTTTTAATCACTCTCAACAGAAAAAAAGAGCGAGGAAAAAATCAAACACGTTCTGACGAAACACTATAATTAACGTATCCGTAAAGAAATGGAGAAGCTCCGTTACTTCTCGCACTAAATTATCCTCAATTGTCAAGGCATATACCTGAAGTCTGACAGCCCAGTGGAGATTAGCAAATGTGAAGTGGCACTGGTTTGTTTACTCGTCTTGGCACGCGGCCCCCTCAGAGGCGCTCGGCACCGTGGAGCGCTCATTCATTGGGGTCTGGAGCCAAAACCAACCCTGTTAACCCAGCGAGCTTGGGCTTTTAAATGCAGCATGTAGTCAAATGTGCTCAAAGCCCTGTGCCACCTCTGTTTGTTCTAATTCTCAATTAGTTAATATACTCTAAGAAGATTAAGAAGGGGAAGATGACACAGCCAATGTCTTCACATACTGATTCTACAGGGAGGCATAGAGTGGATCGAGGGCTAAATTGAAGATTAGACTGCTCCTGATTAGATTTGTGAAGCTCACGGTGTGCACAGAGAGAGACACAGGAGGAATCCTATGCAAACAGATAATTGACAGAAATTGAGCAGTTAATCCACACACACACACACACACAAAAGGTTTTGTAACCTTTGAAACCGAAAAATATTTTTTTTGGAAAAGGATCTGTCAGAGATGTTTGTAAACTCGGTGGAAAGTGTTAAATGCGAAACCATGCAAATGAGAATTCTTTGCAAATCCATAACAAAGAGGTAAAGAAATTAAAATGTGCTGTCACAAATAAGCAGCGATAAAGATGTGCACAGCATGGAGCCGGCAAAATCATAGCTAAGTGAAAATGGGTGAAAATGAAAATAGTATGGGTGAATTTGGGAACTTTGATCATATTTGAAACACTCTCTCTTATCAACTTTTCTCCAGGATTATCAAATAGTCATTTTGATCAACATCTGCACAGTATTGTGTTTTAGATATTTTAGATACAGTAGCATACAGTAGATTCACATCTCTTTCACATTTTTTATTTTGTGTAAAATATAGTAATATTAATACATATTACATTGAAAACAAATGACGATTTTATTTGCTTTTTTCCAAAAATAATGTTTTTTATTGTGCAACCCAAATTATATTGTTTTGATTGAATCATATAAATAAAATAAAATACAGCTTACTAACACAATAAAACACATTAAAAACATGAGAACATAATAAAAAACATGATTTAAATTCTTTATTTAATCTGTTTTTTTTGTGCAAATAAACTTTAAATACATGTGTAACACAATATGAAAAGCCATTCTGTGTTAAGGTTTGTTTGGTAAATAATTGCATTAACTAAAATGTATACTTTTGAAGCATGGATATTTTTAATTTATGTTCCTTTTTACATATACTAAAACAATAGTTTGTGCATCATGAACTAAAATGAATTGACAATGAACCAACATTGACCAATATAAGGGGGCATAGTTCACCCAAAAATTAAATTTCATAATTTATTCACTATTATTTAATTTTAACTTGTATATGACTCTTTCTTCAGTGGAAGATAAAAGACGATATTTTGAGAAATGTCTCAGTCTTTTTGTGATCATACATTGGAAGTTAATGGGGCCCACTGTTGTTTGGTTACTAACATTCTTCAAAATATCTTCTTTTGTGTTCTGCAGAAGAAAATAAGTCATTCATGTTTAGAATGAGATGAGGATGAGTAAATGATGAAGTCATTTTTGACTGAGTTATCCAGGTGTCTGAGTCTGTTGGTTTTGTTATTTCCCCCCTGACATGTTGTCCCTTACATTCCTTTAAGAATCCCTCTAGTTTGTACACGTACCCTGACTCATACCTTTACTTCTATCTTCAGTCTATCACTTCTAAAGACCCGTTGACCTCCCTCTCCAAGGGACGCCATGATCACCTGGAAAAATCGATAGCTTTCATATGTGAGAAAAGCTGAAGTCAGTCTGAATCTATTTCTGACAGCCGGCACTGCATATTATTTCCTTATTCACTGCAGACCTGGTCAAACATCCCATTTCAGAGATTTTCCAAAACCTGTAATATAAATAAATAAAAGTAAACGTCTCATTTTACTGCCCGGTGAAAGCACAGAGCGCTGACACAGTTTTATACCGGTATTCAGGGACAGGCACTACAATGGTTCAGATCTTACTTATCAGACAGACATCAATTTGTCCATTTAAGTGGGGAATCATCAAATCTAACACAAGTAAATTATGGATTACCTCAGGGATCGGTTTTAGGACCCTTGCTATTCTCCATATACATGCTGCCCCTTGGAAACATTATTAGAAAACATGGAATTAGCTTCCACTGTTATGCAGATGATACTCAGCTATATATCTCATCAAGACCAGATGATTCCTTCCAGCTATCCAAATTGGCAGAGTGCATTGAAGATATAAAACATTGGATGACTTGTAATTTCCTTCTTTTAAATTCTAATAAAACAGAAATATTACTTATCGGACCAAAGACACATGAGCAGGATATTTCGGATTATAACCTGCAAGTTGAAGGCTGCACTGTTACTCCAACAAATACAGCACAGTAAAATCACCAGTGTTAAAAAAGGTCAAATTAACACTCACGGTGTATATATAATCCACACTCTCAAAGTGTGGATTATACAAACACTGTGAGTGTTAATCTGACCCTTTTAAAACTGGCGATTTTGCTGCGAGTTAAAGACCTAGGCGTTATATTAGACAGCAACCTGTCATTTAAAAATCACATCTCAAATGTCACAAAAACAGCCTTCTTCCACTTTAGAAATGTTGCCAAATTACGAAATATTTTATGTGTTGCTGACGCAGAGAAGCTTATTCATGCATTTATGACCTCAAGACTTGACTACTGTAATGCACTACTTAGTGGTTGTCCTGCATCATCAATAAACAAACTACAGTTAGTTCAGAACGCAGCTGCCAGAGTTCTAACCAGGTCCAGAAAATACGATCACATAACCCCAATGTTATCAAACCTTCACTGGTTACCCATTAAGTATCGTATTGACTTTAAAGTTCTTTTAATCACTTATAAAGCCTTAAACGGTTTAGCCCCTACCTACATAAAAGAGCTTCTATCACACTACAACCCATCACGCTCTCTAAGATCTCAAAACTCCAGACTTTTGATAACACCTAGAATAACTAAATCCACCAAAGGGGGCAGAGCTTTCTCATACGTAGCACCTAAACTCTGGAATAGCCTTCCCGATACTATTCCAGGGTCAGACACACTCTCCCAATTTAAATCTAGATTAAAGACACATCTTTTCAGCCAAGCATTCACTTAATGCAAAATATGCTAAATAAACCGCCGGGAGACTGCATTTATTAGATATTATTTACTAGAATAATCTTGCTTGTTCTATAAACACCATGCACTGTGCTGTGTTTTACCTTTTTTGTGTTTTTCAGTTTTTCTTATTTTCTCCTGTAAAGCTGCTTTGGAACAACGCACATTGTGAAAAGCGCTATATAAATAAAAAAATTGAATTGATTTGAAAATGGAGTTTTCCCAGTTGTTCAGTTCATTTGTGCAGAAAAAAGGAAAAAGAAATGGTCCCACCAACCAGGAGTGTATAATTCATCTGAAGGGCTTCCCGTTGTGATGCTGTGTGCTGAAGTTTAGTAGACAATCACCTGAGCCGCCCTGTCATCTCACCAGGAGAAAGTAATGATTAAAGCTACCAAGGCCCAATTTCAAAAAGGATATAATGACTACGTTGGTGCATAGTCACATCTAAACATTGTGTGAGCTTTACTTGGTCAGCAAATGTTTTGTGGAAACTGTCTGCCGTGATTTCGCTTTGTTAATTTGTGAGATGCAAATGTACCGGTTACCAAAGTCTTGCCATGAAATTGAATATTGAATGCCATATTAAAGCTTTGTTGCAAAATTTAGTAGCTGCCTCACCATCTGCTTTTCATGGATCCTCAAAAGTGACCGAATTTAAAACAGTACACAAGTAGCAGCTCCACACACGCAACACAGTTATTTCGAAAGGTTGTCCTAATAAGCATAAATTTGCATATCACACACGCATATTGATTTTGTTAACACTACACTGTTTTTTTCCTGTACTTAATATGAAATATAAGTTTATATTGAGCATTTTTATTACCATCTTGAGTTTGTTTCTGCATTTAGCTTGTTGCAATGCATTCTGGGATTGTCTGCTTTACAAACCTACATGTAAAACCTTATTAGAATTTGCTTGGTTTTAGTCAGATTGGATTTGACTTGTGACATTCTCTCTCATCACACTTTTTCTTTGGCGCCAGGTATCTGTTAAAGTGATAGTTCACCCAAAAATGAAAATTCTGGCATCGTTTACTCACCTTTTTGTCATTTCATACCTGAATGACTTTGTTTCTTCCGCAGAACGCAAAAGAAGATATTTTGAAGAAAGTTGGTTACCGAACCTCAATGGCCGCCATTCACTTCATTTGTATGGACACAAAACCAATACATAAGTGAATTCAAATTGAATGGGTGCCAGTTAAAAACATTCTTCAAAATATCTTCTTTTGTGTTCTGTGGAAGGAAGAAAGTCACACAGGTTTGAAAAATCATGAGGGCGAGTAAATAATTACAGAATTTTTATTTTTGGGTGAACTATCACTATCATTGCTCTCTGTTTGGTGGGAACGTGATCAATATGTCAGTTGTACCTCATCTGTTTTTTTAACATTCTGTCCACTGTTTCTTCTTTTTTTCAGTATGTCCGGACCTCCAATATGGCCAGGAAGTCCCTTTTACAGGAAAAACAAGGGAGTCCTCCTACAAGGTAAGAGTGACGTGTCTTTCTTATCTCTCTTGTCCTTCACATGTTTTTGGTTCCACTGACAAGTCCTCTTTATTTTTTGACCCGCTTCAGTGCTGCCAGAAGAAGGGATCTCGGTTTATTTGCATTCTTTTTAAACAAACCTTTCTCTCAACAAAAGCCTCATATCAATGTACCTGGCTAGTTTCTAAAGGAATTAACTGAGTGGGTGTTTATTTTGTTAGTTTGCTCTGGTTTAAATAGAGCCGCTTCAGATTTTTCCTCGCTTCTTTTCAAGGTGGAATTAGTTTTTTCAGGTTTCGTCTCTCTCGAAGTTGTTTTTCAGAGAGAGATGTGTGGGTTTATCACCATTGTGCAATTCTCGTCTGGTATGTTCACATGTATAATGTGCTCCATCTATAGTGCAGTTTACAAGAGCCATGTTAGAACCTTTTTTTAGATCAGATTAGTTTAGCCTTGATTTCCCGTTATTGAATAAACAAACGTTTGAAGTACTCCTAAATAAAAGAAATGAATAGGAGACATTTGATTCTGCGCAATTCACTAAACTTTGTGTGTGAATGGCTTGTCGCTTGCCTGGGACCTTATGGTTTCATTTACAAAGGACCGTTTTAGAGCTTTAGAGAGAATCTATGATCTAAACTAGACCTTTTGCTTGTTTCCTTGCTTTTTTTTAATAACGGCTGCACTGAAAAATCGTATTATCCTCTTTAACCTCAGCAGACTGGATTGGTTGTTGTGCACTTTCCGTACGCTATTTCGATTCCAGCACCTTAATGTCATGATAAAAGTCATACAGGTTTAAAATTCCAAGAGAGTAAATGATGAATTTGTTCATATTTGGGTGAACTATCCCTTTAAGACATGGCATAAGATGTGGCTTTTGCGGCTCAACCATACATGCGGTTGACTTGTTGACTAGCACTTGAAGCGGACATCTAGACATCAAAATGAATTCTTACTCGGTGCTCCTGAGATGTGATCTATATTTAATTTTACTCCACTGGAAATTAATTCTTACCAAACGTGGTTTGTTTCAAAGCATTTGGTCCATCGTGCTTAAAATCCCTGATATTGCTCGGCTTGTTCGTGATTCCTTCCATATGTATTCGTTTGATTAGATTCATGTGTGCGAATCACAGTAATCAGAGATTTCATTAACCTGTTGGCATTTAAAGCAGCCCACTAATGAATGAACCGTGCGAGAGCTGTTATTATGTATATGTTTTCCATCAGAGGTGCGAGTGTGAGACGCAAGGCAGTCCGACGCCTAGCAGACATTCACCGCCTGGTGTAGTAATGCGACCGCTCGCTCCCAGCCTGTGTGTTCAGTTGCGTAAATCCTCAGTGGCATTAATGAGTATCGGATTCGTGCGAGATGAAATGCGTGAAAAAAGACCCGATTGGTTTAGTCATGCGGCCCTCTTAAACAAAATGTCAGGAAAAATGAAAAATTCAGCCTTTCAACGCTGCATTGAGATGCCCGTGCAGGCGGTGACTTGCTCTGCGTAATTGGCAGTTAGCTACATGTTTTGTAAACTCTTTTGTGGATGTGATATTATCTGACGCGTGGGGAGGCGACAGCGATACACCTGCGACGGCTGCCACGTTTGTAGGAGGGACATCTGCTGAGCTCAGAAGTGCTAACACACACTAACGCGCATTCACAGTTTGCATGTACTGCGCCCTTCGCCATGCATAAACAAAAACTCCATTCTTCCTTTCCATTCTTTTCTTCTGTTTGCTGCAGAGCTATTGAAGCATCAATTAGCAACATATCATTTTATAGGAAGGTTTTAAAAGCAGTTAGGGTAAAACAGTCTGTTTTAAAAGGAAGATGGATGCGGAACGTGTATAACAAAGACAAAAGAGTACAAGCCGGCTCCACTTAAGAGATAATTCCTCAGACGTTGCTGCTTGTTTTGCTAACAAAAGCTATGCATGTGCTGAGCAAGCAAAGGAATGAATTGCTTTGTGTTTGTTTGCTATAGCGCTGGCACTGAGCAAAGGATAACATGTTGGAGGCCATTGGGAACAACACTCAAGAACGACTTATAGATGTCTGAGATTTTTCCAGATTGTTTGAGACTGTTTCCGAAGTTTATGTGAAACCTTTGCCTATAGATATTGTTCTTCTTCAAAAAACATTTGGCGTTATTGTAGCCAAAGGACCTCAAATCTATAGAAATTAGTATTCTCATGTGCACGTTCTTTCATGAGTTGCTCTAAAACAAAGATTTTGCAGCGAATTACAAATAAAAGCATTTCACAGCCATGTGAGATATAGACCACTTTGCAAGACGTAAACACTGGTCTAGAAGCACTTCCGGTTTCAGTTTATTATTATTCATTTGAAATCTTACTTTAGGTTATTAAGTCTTACATTGGACCGGCGTAGGACCAGCAATGTTTACGTCTTTCAAAGTGGTCTATACTGTAAAAGGTCTGTGAGTTTGAAGAGACTTTTTACGGAATAAAAAAGACAAACACAGAACCTCACAAAGGCAGAGTGAACTTTTCAGTTTCACTGCTTTACGTCTGATCTCTCTCCCTCCCTCTCTCTCTCTCTCTCTCTCTCTCTCTCTCTCTCTCTCTCTCTCTCTCTCTCTCTCTCTCTCTCTCTCTCTCTCTCTCTCTCTCTCTCTCTCTCTCTCTCTCTCTCTCTCTCTCTCCTCTCTCTCTCTCTCTCTCTCTCTCCCTCCTCTTCTCTCTCTCTCTCTCTCTTCTCTCTTTCTCTTTCTCTTTCTCTCTCTCTCTCTCTCTCTCTCCCCCCCTCCATTGTTTTCAGGCACTTTTATCGCTGCTAAGCACCTCTCACCTATCGCACAGTTACCAGTTGGTCGGGATTGATTTGGGGATTGTGGAAGCCCTTTTGGCACTTCATGAAAAACGATCTAAATAAACCCCCCTCCTTTCTCTCTTTTGCTCTTTTCCTCAGCCTCTTCATGTTGAGTAGCGCCTCTGAAGTTCAAACACGGGAGAGAGAGCCATGCCTTGTTTAGAAATTGTGTAGAACACAAACTGCGCTTCTGTTGAAGAACTGGTGAAATGAGGCATATCAAAGCCCAGCGATTGTAATTATAGCAAGGAGTATGAGCTGAAATGTTTTTTTTGGCAGTATATTTATAATGCCGGATCAGATATTTAAAGGGACAGAACTCTTATTTTTTTGTATCATTTACTGCTTGTTGTTCTAAATCCATATAATTCAACTTTAGGTTTTATTACATGTACATGGATAAAAAGTACCACATAAACATTCTTTAAAAATCTCACCTTTAATGTTTTACAGTATATGACAAAGAAAATAAAAATAATGCAGTACTGGCTTAATGATGTGAGGATGACAGTAACAAGACAGGAGGAAGGAAGGCTTGTAGATGCCCCAGTGACCCAGAATGCACTTCTCCCTGTGACTCAATGGCAGCCTTTGGGTTGTTAGAGAACATCTTTCCAGGGCAATATGACTACATAGACTCTTGATGTGTTGTGACATGTGCATTAGAAATTCAGCCATATTCCTTAGTTGTATCCACAGTCGAAAAATGTCAAAGGAAAAGTTCACCTCAAAATCTAAATTGTGTTATTTTTTACTCACCCACATGATGTTCAACATGTTTTAAGACCTCCCGGCATCTTCGGAACACAAATAAAGATATTTTAGGTGACCTCCGAGAGGAGACATCATGGTTATAGTTGTGGTCAAGGTCCAGAAAAGTACAAGTACTAGTAAAATAGATTTTTTTTGAAGCGACGAGAATACTTTGTGCGAAAAACAAACCAAAATAACAACAACTTTAATCAATATATTCTCGTCTGGTCAGTCTGTGGTGCGCGTTCACGAGAGCACTTCGACGCATGCGCATTCGGTTTGAGAATATATCGATTAAAGTCGTTATTTTGGTTTGTTTTTTGCACGTAAAGTATTCTCATCGCTTCAAAACATTCAATTGAGCCACTATGAGCAGATGGACCAATTTAACAATGTCTTTAGTACTTTTCTGGACCTTGACAACAACTATAATGTCTATGAGAAGGCCTGGGAATCTCTCGCATGTCACCTAAAATATCTTTATTTGTGTTCCGAAGATGCCGGGAGGTCTTAAAACATGTTGAACGTCATGTGGGCGAGTAAAAAATAACACAATTTTGATTTTGAGGTGAACTTTTCCTTTAATGTTAGTATTTGGAAAAATAGATGACAGGCTAAGATTATATAGCTTATGAATTATATAGAAGTGATGCAGGAACCAAGTTTGCAATGTTCAAGAATCAAATAAAAAAGATATTAAGAGTTTTGTTTGAGACAGTAAATAGCAAGTGTATCACACGTTAGTGTTCATAAAAGTTGTTCTTATGTCTAAAATTACACTTAGTCATTTATAAAGTTCATATAAAAAAGTGAGTGTTTGGTCTCTGAAGAGAACACGGCATATGCACAAACAACGCTTTCCCACCAGCATCAGCCAGTTGCATTCATCATCAAGACAGTAACTTAAAATCTACTTTTGTTTTCAAAATCCTGATGAATTAGAGTCGATACGTCTCTGTATTTCTTTCCAGCCTCAACAGTTTGAAATTCAAGGGCTAAGTCGCTTGCTCGCAGAGAAGAAAGACTGTCAGGATTGGACGGAGCTGTGGAACTCTTTCAGTAATGCTTTTCAGACCTTATTATTTTCAACGCCTGGAAGACAGCGAGAACGCTGTCTCCTGCCTGCCTTCTCTTCTCTCGCTATCTCGCTTGTTTCCTCTTTTATCTCCTCTTTGTTCTACAAGGGTTCAAAATGGACGTGACAAAACGTAGTCGTGTTTCGAATATGTACAGTAGCCATGTCTACTGCATATGTAGGAGAGCGTGTGTACTTGTGTTCTTGTCAATGTACAGTGTGTGCCTTTCGTGTCACTGTAATGTTTTAGGGTCATCAATGATGACATCTTTTAAGGATACATTAACATACTGTATAACCAGACACGTTTACATATCAATCCCTTTAGTCTTAAAGGTACAGTAGCAGAAACTGAGTTAAGATTGATTTTGGTGCTAGCTTTTACCAGCTTAAACTCCTGATACGCTTTCACCTTCTGTTTCTGGATGAGCTGGAAAAAAAGAGCGATACAAAGTGAAAAGTGTTGAAAAAAAAACTGCAAAGCGAGAACAGTGTGTTGTCACGGCGATGACTACCTGTCTTGTCTAGGTGGGTGGAAGGTAATTTCTCCATACTGTAGCATTTAAGTCTTTCTCTCCACTACGCGGCTGCTTTGAAGCTACATGAGTCACATGAATGACTAAGAAGTCACATTGAAATTTATTCATCTCTGACTGTCATGCCACCCTATAGCGCCAAAAAAACACGTTTGGGGAAACCTCATTTCTGACAATGCAGCTTAAATCCACTGCAATTATTACGCAAGGTTCTCAAATAATATCACTGAATATATACTAGACTCTAAAAGTCTGAGACCAATCGGAGATTGATATAGAATTTTTTTTTTTTTTAATATTTGGTGTCTCTCTCTATTTTTCTCTCTCTCTCTCTGTTTCCTCTCTCTTTTTCTCTCTCTCTCTCTCTCTCTCTCTCTCTCTCTCCCTCTCTCTCTCTCTCTCCCTCTCCATTTTGCTAAGACAGCATGCACTTGAGCTGGCATGTTTTTACAGGATAATTTGAGATTGATGATGTGATTTAAAAATGGGCAATGTTAATTTTTGTTAATCATTTTGTTAAGAATTAATTTTGATGTTTTATTATTCAGAAATTAATCATTTAATTATTTATTTCAATTTTAATAATTATATTTTATTACGTAGAAATAGTTTAGACTTTCAAACTTTTTTTATTTTTCTCATCCATACATTTTTTCATCAAAATATGAAACAATGCGATATAAGATATACAATAATACACGCAATACAATAATGGTTTAAGGTTGTAAAATAAATTCAAACTATATTAAAATATTTTTTAAATATAAACATTATATAACCAACACACGTTTCACATTATTGAACATTTCTTACACATCAGACAGAGTTTGCTATCTGCATCAACCAAAAACTTTGACTATATGTAATTTCGATTTTGTTAAATCATTCGTTATTGCAAACCATTGCGATATGCTTATTTGTGATGGTTCGATAATTTGGATATATTGTTCAGCCCTACTTGAAATGAACAAATATTTTCAACGTGGTTTCAGACTTTACTCTACAGTATATGTAGAATGTATGCTTTTGCCTCCCGACCTACACAATCGAATATGCTGTAATATGCCAGACCCCCACCATGATAGACATGCTAACTAGATTTTTCCTGCGGCCTGTATCTCTCCATCATTCCATCCCACTGTTTATCTTCTGCATCTCCCACTCACTGTTCGTTTACTGAAGGAAGAAACCATTGTGTCTGTATGACTCAGATGAAAGAAAATCTCAATTTATGTCAGGCTAGTGTAGATGATAAGATGAAGTGACAGAGAAACAGGAAGGAAGGCGGTGGGTTGGAGGGAGAGAGAAGCCATTTCCACTTCTCTTAAAACCATAAAAAATCTGTTAATTTATTTTTAACCGGATTTTATCATTTAAAAGATAAAAGACTTGTAATGGGTGTGCGACACTTGCTGCCATGTTTCCAGGGTGTTGCTATGCAGTTTCTAACATGCCCTATCATGTCTCTAATGCGTTGCTATGCAGCTGCTAGGGTGTTCTTTTTTGGTTGGTCTAGCTTATTTGGGTTATTACGGTGCCTTCTGTCTGCCAAGGTCAAAAGATCAAACATCTTTATGATATTCCACTTCTTTAGGTATAGCTTGGTTCACTCTTTTATTGAAAATGTGATTGTATTATCGTTCAGCAGGAAAAAATGCACAAGTCTGATAACCGCACACAATCTTTAAAAGGTGTTGTGAGAGGCGCTCCGTATCAAATAAACTAGATATCCACGTGTAGAGCTCGATATTCCACTTTTGCTTTGCCATTTATTCAAACATGGGTTTTGATAAATCACTAAGCTAACGATGAGTAACAATAATAGTGATGATTTCCTTAGTAAGCGGCGCGCCGCTAATTGTGTCTAGGTTGTCAGCTCCAAACGCATTTTTTCTTCATCGATTCAGTCTTCCCATTTGGAAAAGAGAATGAAATGGAGAAAAAAGAGGGAGATAGACTAGACAGAATAGACCAAGATGCATTAATCAGGAGAAAGTCTTCTGTGTTTTGGAGCCGACGAGCATCTCCGAGCCTGACGGAAAAGTGTCTGTTCTTCGCATTGTTTGCTCGCCCGTCTCAGACGGAGGTTCGTGGGTGTTGCGTCTTTCCGAGCAAATTGAAATTGTCAAGTGGCATGGCTCATGCTAATTGCTCTGGGGAATGTGTAAAGTTTATTGAAGGCTGCCATTGTAAAGCTGTCTACACTTAACAATCACGCCCGGTTCGGCGGCTCCACTACGGGGGTGTGACAGAAAAGATTTTTGCGGCTGTTGCGCGTGCACGATTGGAGATAAAACGCGTGACGCTTCACGCTGCTACGAGATGCATTGACATGCCCTTCATGCCCTGTCTTGCTTTGTTTTATGTTCTCTTTACTGAAAAAGCAAAACAAATAAACCATACGCGGCTTCAAGGTCTTATCTGTACACCCTCACGTTCACCTCGTAACTCTACCCTGTGAGGTCAGTGGGAAGTGTATTTGAGCACGGCGGTCGCACAGTAAACTACGCGATCCGCTGACCTCAGTACAGTGGCTCTGCCTGGCTTAGGAAGCTTTGGGAGTCAAAACTGTTTGCCGTGTTATATAAAAAACGCCCTCATTTCTGTCTTCACAGTAACTTCTATAAATACACTGTGAAGTCAGGGGCTGCATATTATGACCTGCTATCAGCAATTTACTTTAAAAGTGTGTATGAGAGAAGTCAACGCTTAAGGTCACCACCATGCATCTGGTTTCTATTACTGGCTGCTGTAAACACGTGTCTAAAAGCCACGACTGAGGTCAGAGCACTATTTCCGGTTTTAGCCCCGGCCGGTCATGATATACCGTTCTCAAGTATGCGAAATGTGAGCGGTTGCCATGGCGGCGGCAAGCCCGGCCGGGGAAGCGAAAGGAAGTGAGTGGAAGGAAGAGGTCCAGAGATCCTTTAGAAAGAATTTAGCCTCCTGTCTTAAAGAGCCATTCAATTATTCATTCACCTCAACACACCGCCCCGTTTTAAGAGCAGACCCAAGAATAAAAAACAGAATGTCTGTGCCTGACAGCTCTCTTTTATTGCCACGCATTGCATTATAGGCATCTTAAGGTCTTAAAGGGATAGCGCACCCGGAAATCATTTACTCGCATGTTTTTCCAAACCTGTGATTTTCTGGGTGATTTGTTTATGTCAAGATTCAAAAATTGTTAAAAGCAACCTTAATAGTGGTATATATGATTCATGCCCTATATTCCATCTCTTCAAGCATTGCTTAAAGAACAGACATAGTCATTCACTTAAAATCTTCATTAAATATTGGAATATATCTCTTTAATGATGTCAGTGGAAGGACTGACCAGCTTGTCTGTCAGTGTGTGTGTGTGTGTGTGTGTGTGTGTGTGTCTATGTGCGTGTGTGCGTGCGTGTGTGTGTGTGTGTGTGTGTGTGTGTGTTAGTAATGGGGAAGAAAAGAACAAACACCCTGGACTGTTTTAAGCTCTACTCATGCGTGAGGAGGCCATTAGAGGCTCATAAAGAACACAGGCGCTCGTGGCTTATCTGCTGGATTTAGAAGGACAACACACAGACAGGGTCATTACGAGACGGGCGTGTCCCAGAGGTCCACACATCCAGCGTCTCGGCAACGTCTGATGCTGCTCGGCTGATGTGCGGTTTAAAGAAGAGGAACTGTTGAGTGGACGCTGTTGTGGTAGCGACTTTTCATGCTCCGCTAGCATGTACCGACATGCAGCGAAGAGAAAACAACACTGCTCCCTCCTGTGGGGTACCGCTGGGTAACTTAGCACCCCGTACGCAAAACAACACCGAGATGATTTGGTATTCTGATGGGATTTTAATTTGCCCACCCAAGTGTGTGTGTGTGTGTGTGTGTGTGTGTGTGTGTGTGCGTGTGTGCGTGTGTGCGTGTGTGCGTGTGTGTGTGTGTGTGTGTGTGTGTGCTTTGGACCTAGCTTTATTTAAGGGACAATTTGATTAAAATTATTTGGAAAAAAAAGTCCATCCTGAATTTGTTGAGAGAGGAAGTGAAGTGATGCTTCAGTGAATTAATAAATTGTATTATTGTAAACATTACATAATTAATAAAAAGAATAGCTGAAATGCCAAAACGAGTTGCAGCATCTCTAATAAAAAATAGACTTCATAATAGACAAAAAATTAGTCATATTATAGTCATACAATAGAGAATATATTATGTTTGTGAAATATATTTTAAAAAATCTCGAGTTGGAAGATGACTCCATTTAGCAATAGCGGGGAGCTTATGATGGCGATAGACTATTTCATCGGATGCACGCACACGCCTGGCCCAAAGTTCCTGTGATGCCAATTTTCAAACATTAGTTAGTGTGTAATGTTGCTGTTAGAGCATAAATAATATCTGCAAAATGATAAGCTGTCTGATGTGGTATGGGTGGGACATCTTCATACACACACTCTAAGCGGGGAACCAATCATGACAGACTGGGTCAGCTTTACCAATCAAAGCGTTTCGGAAGGAGGGACTTTATAGACACCGGAAAAAATCTGATTGTTTTGTGAGAAGAGGGACAGCTGTGAACAACAGACTTGATATATAAAGCGTTTTTTGAAACTAGAAACTTGAACATCCATTGTTAAACACTCAAAAACATTATCAAAGCTTCAAAAACAGCCAAAGAATGTCTTATAACATATTAATTTATATTCATATTTTGTTGTATATTAATTGTATTAAATTAAATCAAATTAAAACTACTCAACAGTTACTGATTCTTTGCAGAGGTCTACCTGAAGTCACGTTTATGTTGTTGCAGCTGAAACCATCTCTAGACAATAACAATACAAGTAAATTACCTCAAGTATATGTAAATGTGTGCGTGTTAGCATGTTGAAGGGTGTCTGTAGATAAGGCAGTGGGGAAGGACTACAGTAAAATTTATGTGACTGCAAGGTGGCCCTGTTACCAGTGACAGAGCAAGATTCATTTAGCAGCTAATGTGCCAACTGTAAGCTCTTAATCTCCCAACACACCCGAGGCCTATGCACCACTGCGGGACCTGAGGCGGGCACCAGAGGGAAATTACTGACTTCTCTCAGAATTAGAGCAATTTCTGCATATCAACACAGACCACGTGAAGGTACATGTGAAGATGCGTTCTGCAGGTTTATTCGTAGCTGTATCGCTGAATAGCTCAGAGCTCGGTTTTCAGGCAGGTAGGGTTGAGCTGACGCCTTTCAGGCGACCCACTCTGGATACAATTGCTTTAATTTGATGAGAACTAAGAAGCAGGACAACAAATGATGTATGTTTAATTATCTTTTAAACTAGCTGAAAGCCACCCTGATTTTCACCCTGCTGTGTGTACTATACATTTTGCCAGCTGAAACAAAAACAACACTCGTTTTAGATGCCTGACGGGGTTTCTGGCCTTTCTGGAGAAAATAATTCTCTCTTGCTCTCTCTCGCTTTCAGGCTAGTCTCTGTCTCTCCACCATTCGCCTGTCTCTGTTTGCCCACACAGTGTATTTTGGGAAGGCTTTTTATGTTATTAACTGCACAATTAAACTTAGTTGTTGGTGAAAACAAGCGAATCCCCAACCACATCATTATAAAAATGGTAATTGACCTTTCATGTTTTTTTAAACTCCAGATGGAGGGTTGTTCCAGCGCTCTGGCTCATTGCTTAACTAGGACAGCTGCTCTTGTGGATCCAAATAGCAAATCTATACAATCGAAGGAGAGCGATTTGACTGTGCAACTGTCTTGACGTCAAAAAGAGTGTCTGAGCGAGATCTAACACTGGGTTCACACCATACGCGAATTAAGTGTTTGGCGCGAGTAAATTACATACAAAGTCAATGTATAGACGTGAACCCTCGGCAGGCGGTGCGAATGACGTGAATCGGGTGGCGCGATTGCCGCGAACGCGCGTCAATCTCATCTTCCGCGAAGGTTGAAAATATTTGTCAGATCGCGTCACTCACGCAAAAATAACGAACTTTTCTCACGAGTAATATGAGTGTAGAACGCGATTGTTCCCGATTGGTGTGAACCCAGCATAAGACAGCAATATTTACACTTGATTTGTTTACACTGTATATCTGTGCAAATGTATAGTTCATATTATAATCTATAATCTAATATAACACTAATGAGACCTGCCTTTAGTTAATGGATGGCCGTGTCTGGACGTTACTAAACACTTATTTTTTTCTGCCTGTCAGAAGAAATAGATTGTATTTTTAAATCACGCTATTTAAAGGTCCAGTGTATGAAATTTAGCGGCATCTAGCAGTGAGGTTGCGAATTGCAACCAACGGCTCGCTCCACTGCACCCCACCCTTTAGAAACACTACGGCGGCTACTTCTTTTTTATGAAACGCACTCTTTAGGGCTACTGTAGAAACAACATGGCGAATTCCATGTTAAGGGACCCGCGGTGTATGTAGATAGAAATAACTCATTCTAAGGTAATAAAAACATAACGCTTCATTATGTAAGATCTTTATTCACCTCTGAAAACATAGTTGTGTATATTATTTCGCATTTCCTCCAAATAGATCCTCCAAAAAAAAGCTGGAATCCATAACTTTTTTCTTTAAAAATAAACCTTACACCGAATCAGTTAGTTTAAAAGTTAGTTTTAAAATCAGTTTAGTGTTTTTTAATTTTTTTATGATTTTTATACTTTAATATTTAAATAATATTTTGTTTTTAGCCATATGTACAGTATATGCAATTGCATACATAAGCGCAAAACTTTAGTGAAATTATTTCACTGTTCCGAACCACCCATGTTTTTTCATTAAAAATAAACACAAATAGAAAATAAACTTTTTTAAAAAAGTTTACTGGTGCTGTCAGCTATTCAGGTTCAATTTTCATGATCATTTTTGGGTGATATGTAGTTTCTTGGCTCCCAGTTTAGACAGCCTTAAGCTGTCATGGTGTAGACACGCTTTTATATTGTTTTCAACTTGTTTGGCTATTTGAAAAATGCACAGTCTACCTTAACTCAACCCCAAACCTCAACTATGAGATTATTGGTACAAGTAGCTGTTGTGTTTGAAGCCGTGCCATCTAAAAATGCTCAACCCCGGGGCCCTGACGCAAACAAGCAGACGCAGAGTACAAGGTCATTAAATTTGTTTCGCAACAACGCGTGCTAAAAGCTCATCAGAACCCGGCCGACACTTAAACGAACGTCAGGTCTCCACCCTGTAAATAATAAATATTTCTCAAACGCTCCCCCATCACATTCATTTGTCTGCAGAATCAAAGAGCGCTCGCACGCTGAGCCATCAAAACACGCACTGGCATCTCGCCTGCCTCTCTTTAACTGAACGCCAGCGATCTCACAGCTAGCGCCGACTTTAAAAGAGCGTTCTTTATTCGTTTGCATCTGCTTTCTGTCAAGTGGTTTTTCAGAGGGGGCGTTGCGTGTGTACCTGTGTATTGCTTACCTTTGACCTTGCTACCGGTCACAGGGGTGAGAGGCGGAATCTGTGGGCAGGGTGTCTCGGTTGCCATGGCAGCTTTGTAAATAGTTATGAAGCGCGAGCGCAAGATTTAGTCCCTAAGGAGGTCACTTGTCACCGCATGACCTACAAAGAGCCCTTCGATCTTCGCCAGCGTACTGACAGCAGCTCCTCCCGAAATGACATCCTTAAATGGCATTACAGTATGTTTGGAAACCCGCAAGCTCTTCCAAGACTTTGATGTAGTTCTGATGTGGCAGTCACCGTGGCTCTAAGAACAAAAAGCAACTCTCACAAGCCCATATGTGAGCTTCTTTTATGTTGTGATTTTCTAAGAGAAAATCTGCAATCAAAAGTCAGAGATTTCAATATTAACTCAAACATTCCTCCTTTAGCTATCCCAAGACCAAGTGATATCAGTTAAAGGATTAGTTCACCGCAAAATGAAAATGTTGTCATCATTTGCTCACCCTCCAGTTGTTACAAACCTGTATACATTTCTTTGTTGTGCTGAACACATGTAACAATATTTTAATGAAAGTTTGCAACTAAGCCATTTTGGGTCACTATTGACTCCTGTAGTAGGACAAAATACTACTATGGTAGTCAATGGTGACCCAAAACAGCTTACGTATATCTCGATAGGTATTTACGAGAATTGTGCTGTATGTTTACCGTATGTCCGAAGTTTTTCAATAGCACATTTTTGTACCTGCTCCTAAGGAATTTAAGGATAAACATTTGAGACGAAGTTGACTTCAATGCATTAAAAATGGTAACTTTGTTTAGTCTTTCGAGCCATGAATAAGCAAACTCTCCCAATTCTAGGTGTTAATCCCTGTGGCACAGAGTGGGTTCATCTGCTTGGCAAGTCCCCCGACTGACTTCTCATGGCAACCCAGGAATCCATCACCCAAGCTGAGAGCTTCGTAGCCGATGCAATCGAGAATTGTTTGGGACGTAGGCGCCACTTTGCAGCGTTATTCCTGCCTCAGCGCCTCAAGAAGGCAGTGTATCACTTGACTTCTCCTGCCTTTTAATTCCGCCTAATGTTGACATCCATCACAGTAAAAATATTTGAGCTGAAAACCGATTCCCCCGAAATCCAATCTGCGGCCTTATAGTTCGTCTGAGAGGAGAATTAAGCTAAACGCACCGGCTTTATTGCAAACCAGCAGGTGCCAAGTTTACAGTACAGGGAATTTGTCATCTGCATTTGCCTCTCTTTCTTTCTCTCTCTTTCTCTTTATGCATCTTTACTTTATCTCGCTCTCCCCTTGTGTCTCTCACTATACCCCGGAGGAGCGATTTCAGTCGATGCGGTATTAGATGAAATAACCGGGCGAGGAGGCATGTAAACGCCTGTTTTTCTAGCGCTGTTTTATAAAGCCGGAGTCACCATTAAATCTTGCTGGAGTTAATCTAAATTCTTTATGCTCGTTGAATCAGATATTCATGGCCTGGCAGAGAGCGCTGCAGACGCTCTTGGAGCTCACGTCGTATCAGACGGCGTATGTATGGCTCAATCTCCAGTTCTGGAACGAGAGTCCCATTTGGCACTGGATGTGGAGCCCAACATTTGGACAAAAGGAAATGAAGTCAGCAATTAGTGCTTTGTAACCTTTTGTGGCTGTTCATTTGGCTCTGGTTTGCCTGCCTTTGGTGAGTTTCATGTGCCTGTTTAACTTTAATACTTTCATTTTGATGCATTATTAAAATAGGAAAATGAAAATGCATGTTTAGGGCAAAATGAAGGTCAGGTCATAAAAATTGTTTTCTACCTTTGGTCTTCACTGAAAATGGATTTTTGTAGCTTTAAATCCGAGCACATTCTCATACGAGTTGATCTTTCAGTTAGTCATCCCGTATGTCCTCTGGTCTTGCTTGCACTTGTTTTTACAGAAGTGCTCCCAGTGTACATAGAAGCTCCTTCAGTACACCTCCGCTGGTGTGTATACAGAAAGAAGGGCCGGTGGCCATAGAGTCCATGTGCGTTGGCGGATTCTTGAGAGGATGTGGAGTCCCCGCTGTTTCGCTTTTGTCAGTAAAGAAGCGCGGTCTCTACAGAGACACTGGTGCGTGTCATAGGCCCAAATGTTAAAATCACGCAGCCCCTAGCTATATTGTGCCAACACAATGGCCAAAAGCACTCTTAGCCTGAAACTCTTTGTATAAGCAGCGTCTTTAAGGCCCTTGTCACGGAGTGTGTGGTTTGCTCAAGGACGGATGCTGTCAGGAGGGCTCAGATGTGATCGACGGGTCGCCTGCTGTGAAATTTAAACTGAATAAGGTTTCAAAGCGGAATCAGATATGGGAACGGAAAACGCATCGTTTATTCACACACACGCCGTTTCGACCTGCGATTTTTTTTCTTTTAATATCGGAAGCCGTATAGGTCATATGGATTACGTTTATATGTCCTTTTTTAGAGATGAGTAGTGCCCTTTTCTACACTTTCATTTCATGTAAAAGAGCTCCAGTGAACTTGTGTCTTGTGAAATGAGGTCATTATTGTGTATTATATTGTATTTAGTGTCAGCCGCAATGTCAGTAAGATAATAGAGTTGACAGAAACTCCCTCAGATTTAGCCGTTTTCTGATTTCGTGTGGACGACTCCCCCTGGTGGACAAATGCTGCAAAGGTTGTTGCCGAAGACTTGCTTTAAATTTTCATCTGTGTTTCAAGACATTAGCGTACAGTAGATATTAATAATATAAATAAATATCAGTGAAAATGGGAACACACAGCTTACAAGTCAGCTGTCCTCTGTTGGAGTAGAGATGTTAGAGAGAGAATTAAACTCTTCCGTACAGAATGGTGTGTTAGCGCTGCTGTTTCCAGGGCCGTCTGCCATGGACATTAATACGCTTGAGAGGAATGCAGAGAGAGAGCGAGAAATAATGGCATTTGTGCTCTGACTGCGCAGTGCTGCCGTGGTCCTTTGAGAGCATCAGGACACCTTCCCACGGGCACCAGAGAGACTAAATCATTGCTGATGTTTGGGGGACTCAAGGTTTTGTTGTGTACTGTGTGTTTTGTTGCATTTGCATTATTTATTCACCGCTACATGATGATGACAAAAAGTTGAACGTGACTTTTGCTTGTTTTCGTTGATATGATTATCATTTCAATGGATGCATTAAAACACATATTTTGTTTGAATAGATTTTAATACATATTCTTTATGTATTGTATGCTAAGCGTGATAAATTATCTGAGCCCCGTGTTCCTGAATTAATTGAATGGTGTTTTATATAGCGGTACAAAACTGTAGGTTACATTTAAAGGGATTGTTCACCTCAACAGGGTGTCATTTGTTCAACTCCTCCTCATTTGGTTCAAAACCTGTATATGACTCTTTTTCTGTGTTTATGCTTTCATCCATTATGCAGTGCATTTTGTAGTTTTTGTGTTCCCTGGGTGTCGAACCCATGACCTTGCTATCGAACCCATGACCTTGCTATTGCCAGCTTCACACTGACTGCAAGTTCTACACTTAGTTTAGCCGACGATCTGTTTGCATAGTTTTCTAGATGCAATTGCAAACTCCCCTGTTATCATCAACAAAGCTACTTTAACTAACATGTCTTATTGATTTGAATGTGAGGATTTTAGTTTTGTCTTGCCACTCTCTTTCAAACATAATAAGGGTTACACGAAACACATCTGTGTATCAGACTGCACACTGGCTGATTTATTGGTATAGTTAATAGGAAACACCTATGAATTACCTTTGCATTCATATGCAAACGCACACGTCTGCTGCAAATGAAGTGCAATGCATTACAAATACAAACAATTGGCGTTACGTGACTAAATCTGAATAGAAATGCTGTAATCGATAGTTGTCTTTCGGATTAATTGTGCAGCTTTACCTGCTGTTAAACACGACATTATCTGCACATAATACCACATAGAAAGTCTCAGTCAATGGTGCTAACATGAGGCATTCACCACGATTGTAAATCTGGATTTCTTTTCTATCGAGCCAGCTAACTCTCTTTTTCGCTTTTGTTTAATGCTCTCGTCCACCACATAAAAGAGAGAGCGTCCCCAGGCCACACTGGCTTCCTTCCTGATGCGGCCGCACGGTGAACGCGGCTTCCTTTGTGCCCCGCTGTCGTTTCTGATGCCTGGATGGATGGCTCGACACGAACCGCCTACAATGGGGCGAGATCATTAGCCATTCAGTTTGCTAGCCCATCCACGCTAATTGGTGGAGAGCCGCACATCTCTGTCAATTCACATAGCGCGCTTGGTTAGCCGGGCCGGCCTTTGTCACAGGGCATCGCTTCACCTTGTTACGACAGCGTGTTCCCTCCGGGTTGGGGAGGGGGGGGGTTGTGCGGGGGTATGGTGGAGAGGGCATCCAGCCAGCCCAGATGTTCCTTTTAGCTTCCCGACCACAATTCACTGTCACCTAGTTGAGATCCGGAACTATGGCATGCATAGGAGAACGGGTTGCCAAGGCAACAATGCTCCTGCCTAATGGGCATATCAGTGGAGTGGATTCAGAATGGATGGTTGTTTTGTCGTTTTTTGTGTTTGCCATCTGCTTTGAGTCTAGGTTAGTTTTCCAGATGGAGCTATATGTTGTCCTGGGCTTGGACTCGCAGAAGGACAGTGGCCATTAGGTCTGTTTGGTTTGCATTTATTAAGGAAAGAAGCTGCTGTGATGCACTTGATGTGCAACTTGGACACATGAAGGTTTTATTGAATTGATGCATGTTGCATCCACCGAAACCTGTATCTTGACTTGCTGGCGTCCAAATACAGAATACAATGAATGTGTGTTACTGTAAGCCGAGTTGCTTTGATAAAAATGAGAATTGCATGAACATAAACATAATGTAATACTTCTTGCAATATCTAGAGGTGTAAAACCGAATGCAGTGCACTTGTGGGAGTATCCAGGGAGATAATGCAGAATAAAGTGAGCACTTGTAGCATTAAGTGAGCACTTGAAGAAAGCAAACAATCAAATAACAGCCCACTTCCCTGTAAAATCAACCCACCAATTTACTGGAGCGGGCAAAAAAATTCCCTGTTCAATTCAGACCGCACCACGGCCTTGTTTTCTCCTTTATCATCTGTCTGGACTAGTTGCTTTTTCTCCTTTATCATCCGTCTGGACTAATGTTTCATTTTCCCTTTACAGGGGAAAGCTATTATTTTCAATTGGATTTGTGCTTACGATGTTTGCCTGAAAACTATATAAATATATCAACAGAGTAAATATTTTGCAGAGTCACAAAAATAAAGTTTAGAGTCACAATTGCTTTATAAATGTTTTTGTTCTGTTGAACACAAAAGAAGATATTTTGAAGAATGTAGGAAAGCAAACTGGGGTTCTGGGGCACTTTTGACCACCATTGTAATACTACGGTAGTCAACGGTGGCCAAGAACTGTTTGGTTACAAGCACCAAATATATTTCTCTGTGTTCATCAGAACAAAGAAATTCATACAGATTTGGAACAACTTTTTTTTTTACCATTTTTTTAATGTTGTTGACATGTCTCTATATTTGAATATTGCACCCTCGTGTGTTTGTTTTAGTTTTAATATTGCAAAATAAGCTCAACATTTTCACTTTCAGGGGATTTATTATTTCAACAAAAGAAATAAAATGAAACTGCTGTGTTCGTGATTCATAAACCCGGCGTGCTTCTTTTGAAACCCCTCAGTATTTTGAACAGCTGCTATTATAAATGGCAGAATTATTTACATTTTGAGTCTGATGTGTGTGACTAATATGCCATTAGTTCCTCGGGGGTGAATTAGGACATAAAGTGTGTGTGTATTTGTGCTCTCGTGGCCTGGAAGGTGCTTTAATGGACCTTATCTGTGTTTTCTCTCCAGTTCCTCAGGGAGTGATCCAGAACGGAGCTCGTATGATGAGCCAGGGCCTCTTCCCGGGAATCCGACCCCTTCCCATCAACCCTATAGTGAGCAGGACAGCCGCTGTAAGGTCAGTCGTTTCCCTCCAGGTTACTTTCCACCCATCACATTACTCTTGTCATGATTGACAGGTTTATCAGCCAATGGGAATCATACCTACATTGCAGTCGATGTGTGATGTGTGGCGGCTTTTTCTTTACGTTTCATTAGAGCAGGACGGCCAGGTCGTCCGCAAGACTTTGCAGCCTAAAGCTTCGGTTCTTGCATACATGATGTCACATGAATAATTGATCACGCCACATTTTTTAATGCCGTGGCTGATGTGCATGGACCGACTGTCTTGCCGTGAAACATTTATAAGATCGGGTGCCTGCCTGTGCACAAGCAGCCTTTAACACATATTTCCTCTACATAAATGGGCTCAGGGTCCACACTGTGGTCCACGGTCTACAATACGGTCTAAAGAGTAAAATAGCTTTTCCTCCCGTAAATTGAGTGACACTGAATTTAGACATTAATTATTAAAGACGTTTCTTTAGCCTGCTGTGCTGTGGCTATAATTTATAAGTCATAAATGCATGTAGGAGGCAGGAAGTGAAAAAGCTCTTAGGATCATTTTTCTAAACAGAGATTTTTCTATGTTTGAGTTTTCGAACACAAAAGAAGATATTTTGATAAATGTGGTTTTGTGCCCATGGAAGTATGCATTGTTCGAAATATCTTCTTTTGTGTTCTGCAGAAGAAATAAAGTCATACAGGTTTGAAATGACACGAAGAGGAGAAAATGATGAAAGTTTTTTTATTTAATTTGTGTGAACTATCCCTTTAAGAGACAATAAAGTGAACAATAAACAGTATACAAAGCGATAATTGCTCTCTTTGATGTTTACTTTCTTTGGAGGTGAAAAACATTTTTTATATTTTATTTAAAACATTTCAATTTTGATTTAAGAAAACAACTGATAGTTCCATAGACATACAGTAGACATAGTTCATACATAAATACATAACATGCACATACATTTTTGCGTGCATGTGCCAGATATTACTAGCATCTGTGCAAAAACAGCATTTATTCCAAGTGTCCATGATACACACATTACATGCGACACAACACATGCACCAAAAAAATACACAACAGCTATAAATGAATAGATGTCTTCTCTGTGTGATTTAATAGGTCGGTGCTCGCTGGCTACAGAATTACCAGTGATGTTGAGCCAATCCATACCTCTCAACTGGTCACCAGCGACCTCAAGGAGGACCACACCTACAGTTTCGCCAAATCTTCTGGCTCCGACGTCGGAGAAGAGACCCCCTGCGACGGGAGCGAGGTGAGCTACCACGGCAACGAGGCCGGCAGCGAGGGCGAGGACGACGACAAGAGCAAAATCAAGAAGGAGCCCAAGGAGTGGTCGGTGGACGCCCTGGCGCTCGCCCAGCAAAAGAAACGGCAACATTTGACAAAAGCCAAACAGAGAGTGGCCAGTGACACTCTTCCTCTAAAAAAGAGGCGCACGGAGAAACCTCCGGAGAGTGACGACGAGGAGATGAAGGAGGCGGCCGGGTCACTGCTTCATTTGGCCGGCGTCAGGGCCTGTTTGAACAATATCACCAACCGGACGGCTAAGGGCCAGAAAGAGCAAAAATAATATACAGACTGTATTATTAAGAGGACAAAAAACATCACTTTGAATAGAATTTACTATTTTTTTCCAGGACATCAGGTGAATTCTACTGATTTGTGGCAATATCAACAATCACTTTGTTTTCCTATCTTTATAGGTAACATTTTACTGAGGGTTCCTTGTTTGAGTTTACTTTTTTCATTTTGTTGTGTTTCTTAATCTACGGAGATTGAAGCCATAGCCTTCTAAGCAAAAGATTTGGCTGATAGTAAAATGTAGTACAATTATGCCCTGATCATAGAAACATGACCGTCAAATGATCAACTTTCTGCAGCATGTTGTCGATTTTTAGTGCAGCTCGCCAGAGGAAGTTCTCAAGTTAGTGATACGGTAAAGAAGACGGTAATCTCTGATGTGAATTAAACATGTTCCCGTGCCAGAGACAATCCTGTGGCCGTCTGGCTCGAGCACTTCCTGTGATGTCACTTCCCTTTGACGCCCTGGCTGTTAATCCAGTCCGGGAGCAAAGGGCCATGCAGAAAACGCTCGCGTCCTGTTATTCGTCATAGGGCTTGTGTGAATCATGCTGGCGGTAGTTCTTCATAAATCACACGAATGAGAAAAAAGCCATAAGCCTTTGTCGAAGTGCTTTGTGGAGGCAAAAGTGATCCGTTACCAATAAGTCTTTTAAAACTGCCCACCTTTTTTTCCTAAGCAATCAAAATGAGTGATATTGTCCATCTAAAGTGATAGTGGATGGTGATATTTCTCCTTTGGCAGAATGAAAAAGAAAACTCGGAGCTAATGCTACAATACCTGCCAATTGTGTTCTAATATTGGAAAATAATAATACGTGGAGTTGTTTTGTGTTTGTTTGTTTGTTTACGTTTTGATTTCGTTCTCTGTTCAAACCCTCGTGATGTAATAAGCAATTTCATCCAGTCAGGAGAACACTGTATAAAAGTTACACTAGACCATTTTTCCTTTTTTTAATTTAAGCAATGTAGCCAGCAGACTTTTCCAAATTGTGTTGCATGGGTTCTGTAAAGAAAAACACGACCGTTTTTTTAAATCAAAAAGTTCATGTAAGGTAAATAATGTATTTAGCATGGAGCATGAATTATTTTCATATAAATATAGATCCTAGAGAACTACGGCACCGCCTCTAATTTCTATGCCATTAGGCCTAGTCTCTTTCTTCGTCCGATTTGGTTTCCGACTGTCGTCCTTATCACATTTGTGTTCAAGCAGGCGTTTTAAGAATGATCTTCTTCAGGGACAAACACTGACTGTTGGGAAACTCTCTCTGCAATATGACGACTCGGCGCAGGGCTCGGGCCGTCTCAGAGACCGTGGCCCGTCCACGCTAACAGCCGCCCTCCAACGGATTTCAGCCGTATCAATGTCCGTGTCGTTCAGGAGAAGTTCGTAGTGAGTGTCGGTACCCAGCTCCTTCCAGCTTTCGTGCCTGCTTTTCTTCCATGTGTAACCCGGGTGTACGTGTCATGTTTGATATATTCAGGGTCTTCCTTGTGTTCGGCGAGACTTTGGATCTGCAGCGCAAAACTTGACACGTAGTTTTGTTCGTTTGTTCGCGTAGCTCTGTTCAGGAGTTGTCAGTATTGATTCAGATGTTCTTAGTACAGGCAGGATAACAGCTGACAGATAGTTACACCCACATGTATATTTAAGCACTTATAAGCAGTAAACGCAAGCGATACCGGAGCTCAGTGCAAACGCTAGTGTATATACTATCACGACCTCGCCAAATTGCACTTTTATTAATTTAACTCGAGGTAAACGTCTTTACCTTTGAACGCAAGAATTTTTAAGATTCAGTGCCAAAGCCTGTAAGGACTCTACACTGCAAAATGGACGACGCATACTTGATATGTATGTCAGTCAATGTCAGTAAGTTGTAGCATTTTTGTCAGTGACCCATGTATTATATTCTCAATCATATTTGTTAATATCACATTGCATTGCTGTAATTTACTCATCGGGATGTCTCTGATGTCATACCTCATACTGTCACCACCCCCATTCATCTGATGATCCGATGTTTCGTAGCGTGTTGAATGTCTTATCTTGCTCATGAATGTTAATGTGACGTCTCCTGTTGGCATGCCTTTTTACCTAACCAAGCTAGAAATCGTTCTTTTCCACATCTGCACTTGAATTATCCCGATTGTAAGATTTGTGACCTCATCTAATATTGGATCTTCAACATCTGCCACGTGTATGGTCAAAATGGAGGAAAACCAGTAACGTAGAAAGCTATTAATTCTAAACACACTGCCTCCCTTTAAACGACAACACTCACTACGTAACTTTTCCCTTCCGAGTTCTTTCAGAGGTAACGCTCTGTTAAAGGAATACTTTCAAAAGCATCAACAAGCAGCCAAATAATAGGAGGCAATGTTTTTTCCCCATTGTGTTTTTTGTCATTTGTTTTGTTGAAAGGTTCCTGTTAACTGCCATTATGTTTAGCGTTTAGGTTTAAGATGAAAAGTAACAGTGTCCATTTGGTTTGTAATGAATTACTTTGGTCTGACGGCATGTGCACCCAGCAAAAATGTCAATATAGAGGCGTTATTGCACTCTGTATTTTCCTTGACTTGTAATCATATTGCCAAAGACAACGATTTTATCAATTCATGTAAATATCACTTTGTCCAATGCTACGACAGATTTTGTTTTTGTTTCAGTTTTTCTCCAACCCTGCCATCGAGTTTCTGTGATGTATTGTCTTCCAGTTGCAATAAAAAAAGTTGCAAGGTGATACTGGACTAGCATTATGTTTGAGAGAATGTTTTATTTGAATAATTTGATTATAATCATTTGAGTATAGTAGCTTAAACAAATCTTCGGGCACCAAAAATGTTCAAATGCGAACTCATTTCTTGGTTTTGGCCTTTAAACTGTCATACATCAGTACAGCACACATACCGTTTCAGCAGCAACAACATTCTTCCAAGTAAACTTCCGCAAATAATCAATAGCTGTTGAGTAGTTTTAATAAATTAATATAAATTAAAAATGAAATAAATTGTTATATTATAACCAAACGGGCAAGGCGCGTGCGTCCTATGAAGTCTGCCGCACAGAATAGGTGAATAGGTGCCGCACAGTGATCCTAATAGTAGCGGGGTGAAGAGGTCATAGCTGTTTATTTTATCAGTTGCGAATAAACCACAACAATCGACCAATCAGCATCAAGAACCATCCCCATACAATTTACAATCATAATCACAGAGCGAGCGAGCGTTCGGGAATCACACACAGCCGCCTCCCTGCTCCCTGTCACCACACCCATGCTCGCCTGTGTTGCTATGCAACTGCAGAAAAAGAGAGACGGCAAATTTACAAGAAGCTTGTTGCTAGACACACACGCAGGGTTCATCTGTTTCGCAAGGGTTACTTAAAGGTTACTCAGCTACGGTAACAAGTGTTTCGCTTTATGCCAACAGAGAAAATTCAATTTGATTACAAAACGCTTGACAAACGGCATTATTTCATTTGGCTTCACGTAGATGTTTTTGTAGAGTTTGGCACGCCGGCGACCCCATCATATGATCTCTACAAACATTACACTGGCAGTCACAAGACGTTTGGTTTACTCTATAAATCTATCTTTGCATTCTTCTGAAATCTCCCTCGAGAGCCGGCACGCAGCCCCAAAACGCACTTCCGAAAGACATATTGCATGCGTTTGTTGCCAAGGAAACAAAGCGAGGTGGTATTCCAGCACATCTGAAAGTCTTTTCTATCAGCACCTTACATGAAAAAACTCCCCGTTTTTCACACCGAGGCTAATGTGGGAGTTCATACCCCCGTGTGCACCTAAAAAGCTGTCTCTGGAAGTTTGGTTTCGTGAAGGACCCACCAACCAGAAGACTTGCCACCTGCAGCTACTTCAATATTTATTCTCGTTTCCAAGGTAGCAGGAAACGGAGGGGCTTGTTGGCCACACAAATCGATAACTGCGCTCTCTCTTAGTACAAAAAGCATTCAAATCTGCCACACAGAGGCTTCAGTCTGATGGCCTTTCTAAGTCGGACGCAAATATGGAAGCATTACAGCAAATCTGTGGCATAACGGGGGGAATGTTTAAATAGAATTTGTGAGTCTATACATCTTGTCCTAATCTGTCTGATTTGCATGAGGGCACAGTCTAGGGATTTGAGGAGAAATTGGAAGCTCTGATGTGACGGCTGCAGAAACGTGCCAGGAAATTTGATCAGTGTGGGCATTTGTCTGAGCTCTACATGGCCCCTCTGTGAAATAGTGAGGGTTTGATTTGAGTGACTAAAATACTCGATTATTCAGAGTGATATCTGCCAAAGCTGATAGTATGGTGGTTATGTTAACTGGCATTAACTAAATTCTGAAGAATAAATGAATATGTCTTAACTTTCTGAATGTTTTCAATTCATATAATGACTATTAATATTGAACATCAAACTGGTGATGTTCCTTAACATTTTCTATGTACAGAGAGCGCAAATTCATTGCATTTTCCTGACCTCTTTTAAATGACAAGATATCTCAGCCCTGATCATCGGCTGTTTCTACTTTGTCGGCCGATACCGATTATTGGCTGATATATCGGTGCATATCTAGCGTAAATATCATCAGTGTTAAAATGTGTAAAGGTGTGCGATATTTGTTAGCGTGCTCCTTAATGTTGAGAATTTATTTGTGGAAATTTATTAACAGTAAAAAAATATAGCAGCTTTTAACGTCTTTTGTTCCAGTCAAGAACATGCTTCAAATTACTACGCAGAACAACTTTTATATTGCTAAAAGGTCGCTCTTTCGTAGCTCAGGAGATTTGATGGAGCTCTCAGTTGTGTTTCATTACTGTAAGTATTAACTCAGTCTCAGATGTTTCTTGTAAATTTCTTAGGGGAAATAAACATATCGCTGCTGTTCTTCTGAAACCTTGTATATTTCGTGGTTTAGATTTTTTTTGCCGTAAATCATTATTATTAGTCACCCTTTATGTTTGTCACTGGGTTTTGCAAATATCTAACCAATAAAAAGTATTAAAAAAGTGCTTGTCAACTTGGACAACACAGTATTTAGTCAAAAGTACAGTGTTTTTCCATTTCCTGAAAAACAGCTCATTTTGACCACCGAAGGTTTTAGAAGGACACCAAGGATATGACAAAACATATGAGAAAATGGTCAAATACATGAATGGTATGGAGATGAAAGGAGATGGTATGTGTAAAATAATCTGGATTCAGGTAAATTTGAGAAAGATGAGAAATGTGCAGTTCATGTTTACATTTTTTATAATATTGACTTGGCAAATCTGAGCACAGTTTGTGATATTATTAAGATCTCTAATGGAGACATTTGTGAGATTTCTGGGTCTTTTTCTCTGGATAAATGTGAGACGCTTTCAGACTTGAGCAAAAGTTGCCATTTGTCTCCTTTTAATCTCATTGACATGTATGAAACATAATTGAGGTATTAAAGAGATCTCATCTGTGATTTGTCTTCCGTATGGGATGGAAGAGAAAGAGATAATCCAGCACGCAGAAACGGTATGAATCATGAGGTAAAACAAGCGAAAAAGAACAAGCAAAGAAAGAGAGATCAGGTAATGAATCTGACATTTTCCATGGAGGCTGTGCTGACAAAGCAGGTGGAAATGCCAGCTTGCTCTCCACACCACACTTTGGATGTATTTTCTACCTTAGCTGCTGCATTTGGGCAAGACCCCCCCCCCCTCTCTCTCTCTCTCTCTTTCTGTCACACTCTTTCTTTTTATCAATTTTACTCACACAAACTCACACTCACTCTCTTCGTTACAAATGAGCCTGCGGTAAAATTAATGTTCTGTAACCATCCTGTTAACTGCAGGTACGCTATTTTTGCACTGAGGGCAGCTCATGCCCTTGATCTTTCATTAGGAGTCCACCTAAAGGACCTGAGGGAAAGCAGGATCCAGTGGAGCAAAAGAGGAGATAGATTGCCCGTCTATGTTCAACCAAGTCTGTCCATACTGCCTGTCACCAGAAAAGAGTCAAATAAGCTTTGTATTTGCTAACTGCCTTTTCCATCGCTGTATAATTTCTCTGGTGTACTGCATCACATAATGAAGCAATTCTATTACAATTAAATTCTGTTCAATTATGTTGCTATCAAATTCCTTTATCTGTATTCCTTAAACTGTTTACATTAAATTAACAAATGCTATACGGAATGTATACAGCATTTACAAATAACACACTGTACTTGTGAAATATTCTATGATCCTGTCATGATGGATAAAATCAAGTTTAATCTTAAAATTGGAAATTAAATTGTTTGCCCAGGTAAAACAATTGTGCACTAAAATATACTTTATTTAATCACACTTAGTACACTTCCATATGTGTACTTAAAGTGCTCTATTTTCACACATTACGTGTATTTATTATACTAAAAATAAGATCTTTGTATTCATGGTGTCTCAAATTAGCAATTGAGTACACTTAGATCTTTTTAAAAAGTACTATTTTTTGTATATTGAGTACAAAATTAGTGTGTGAAAATTGAGCACTTTGAATACATTTGATTGTATTTTAGTGCACTTTTTTCACCTAAGTGACTAAAGCACCGAATGGTTTGGCAAAATAAGGTTTCCAAAACAAACCAATCGCCACCCTCCCATCTTCCATTGGTAGGTCAAACGGGTTAACACTATAAGACGTACATGTACAAATGGCTTTTTTAACTCTTCTCTGTAAACTTCAAAAGGACAGTACTGTACAATTTGCTCAATTGAACATTAAGAAACTGCTACTGATTCCATCCGGTTTGACAGCCAAATCTCCTTTAATTCCTATGTTTGTTGTGTATTCGATAACTTGCTCTGACAGTAAAATTAAGCAAATTGAAAGGGGCAGTTTAAAATTTGTGAGAGGATGAGGTGAAGTCGAAGGTACATGGTCCATTGGATAAGCACTTGGCACTATCGATCATTTTCCACATGGTGCTGCAATCAAACCCGGCACATTTGTGCCGAGCGACCACCTGCAGACAGAAGACGGCCCATTGATTCACTGCGAGTTCATTGAGTACTTATTTAGAGAATGAATGTGTGTTGGTCAATGGTTGCATCTGCTCCGATCAGGGCTGGCATTATAAAATTGGGGATTGACTTGAATCTATGATGCAGATCTGCTCCTCCAATCTCATTTAACCAGACAGGTTCATTCGTCTGCTGTATTCATCACATTTTAAAAACATTTGAAGTCTGGACTGCTGTGGATCGGAAACGGATGTGAGATTTATTAGATCGACGTTTTAAATGAAACTTCCCAAGAAATGTGCATGCGTAAAATCTCTCTGTTGTCCTCTGCCAGCTTGGGGATAATGTTATTGACTTTTATTTGCATGCGACATCCTGGTAAGCAGATATAGATATGAAAGAAAGGCCGCGGTGCATCCCAGATTCACGCAAATTGGATGTAATGTCATATGAGACTTACAGCTTGGTGCTTCCGTTAAGACTAAAATTGGATCAGTGCTTTGGCAAGAAGGTGATGTCCGTTTTCTCAGACAAGAGAAGCTAGATTGAACTGAATGGTAGTGTGTGTGTGTGTGTGTGTGTGTGTGTGTGTGTGTGTGTGTGTGTGTGTGTGTGTGTGTGTGTGTGTGTGTGNAAGAAGCGATTTGGCGATATTGAAGAAAACCCCCTCTACAAACTGGCAACTTTACTCGATCTGAGGTAGGCCTGTGTGTATCTGTGTGTATGTGTCTGTGTGCGGCTGTGCGCACGCGTTTGTGTGTCTGTCTGTGCACCTGTCTGTGTGTGCGTGCGTTCGTGTGTACGTTCATGTTTGTATATCCCGGTGGGGACCTAAACCTGAATGCACACCAACACATGGGGACTCGTGTCACCGTGGGGACCAAAATCGAGGTCCCCATGGGCAAAAAAGCTTATAAATTGTACAGAACACTATTTTTTTTTAATCTAAAAATGCAAAAAGTTTTCTATGATCTTTAGGTTTAGGGGTAGGGTTAGGGATAGAATATACAGTTTGTACAGTATAAAAAACATTACGCCTATTGACTGTCCCCACGGAGATAGTAAACCAGACATGCGTGTGTGTGTGTGACAGAAGAAAACAGTACCGCACTGAAGCCCTGGGCATTTTAATTGTGATGAAAGTAGGTTAACCAGAGGGGATACATTACCAGCATGTGGAATGGATGAGAGACTGTAGAGACCGTGTGAATGGCTCCCTCTCTCTCACCTTGACTCCTAATGAGACACATGCCAGAGAGCAGCAAGATTCCTCTGGGTCTCCTCTTATAACTCGTCTTATCCAGGACTTTTGAAGAAAGTTTCAATGTTCAACAGCGTTTGAAAGGTCAAATAGAATAACATTTATGAAGACAGTAATGAGATTAAATGGACAGCAAATTGAGACTTTATTAACACTTGGGATCATCGTAGTGACTGTTGTACAGGAGGGCAGACGGCTGCTGTCCCTGGCAACAGCGAGAGATGGCACAGCGTCACTGTTATGCAATGTGCTAAAGCAGACAGTCGAGACAGTGAGCGGTTTCATTAAGGCCTCATAGAGCTCAGCAGGGGTCTGTGCCATTTCACGTGTCACACGCCGCTGTTGCTAAAAATAAAGCTTTCCTTTCACTCACGGATGTGGTGGTGACTTGAAAGTTGTTTTGTGGTTTACCTTCTCCTTCTCTCCTCTATCAGGGTTCCTGGGAAAAGGTCCCTGGCTTTTTCGAAGCATGACGGGTTGACAGGAGCTTGTGATCTTTAACACACATCTGTCTGAAACCTCAGTAATCAGTTGTGTAGATAGCGCTGTTTTGGGAACAAGGAATCACATAACTGGTTTTGATGTAAGGGTAAGATCAAATACAGAAGCTAAAACTTTTTAAAGATAAATTAAAATACAAGATCATGAAAAAAATGTTGAGGGGGCAAAATTGACCAGCTATAACATTAACCAAACTTTAGTTATGTAAAATATTATAGTCAATCCTCCATGAAAACATTTAAAACACCTTTACGTGTGGTGTGGTCATGTTGCTCTTAAATTTGTTGATATGCACTTTAATCAAGGAGAGGCGTTGCAAGACCTTTGGCGCCCCCTGTAGGAGAGATGAATGTTTTACAAAAATCTGTATTATTCTTCACACTATGCATCAAGAGTTATCAAAGTTATTCGCTGGATCTTTTTCCTTGTTTATTTGAGACATTTTGTAATAGCAAATACATTTTTAGAAAACATAAGACACCCGATACAAAACACAAATACACACCAAAACCATATGTTACATCCAACAGATGGCGCAACATGTGTGCGACAATGCGTTAATTAAAAGTTAATTACATAATGTATGTAAATTCATGACACCCGTTTTAAGCCCTGACAAAGTTCTGCTGTAAAAAGTCTTTAAAGAAGTCTGTCAGGTTTAATGCCCCATTATTTATATTCATTTAATTGTTGATGGGTCATAGAAATATGTGTCAATTACCGACAAATTTAGAAAAAACGTTTTGGCGCACAAAGAAAACTTTCTTTCATCAGTCACATAGCATTATTGTCATGTATGGCGATTTTTTCCTCCGATGCCCCACCTCATTCGTGTTTGATTGGACATTTGAAGCAGAGTTGCTTATTTGTCCAATCAGATGCGACTAAGGTGGAGCGTCGTACAGCGCTGCTTCGGACGTCCAATCAAGTGCGAGCAAGGTGGGACACAGGAGCAGTTTCACCGGGAGCGAGTGAGAGCCACAACAATCTGCTTAACCTCAAACAACACGATATCGGTATGTAAATATTCCCATGCACTTGTTTTCTCTGTGCTCGCTATGTTTAATGGAGTATTGTCGTTTTAATTGGCGTAAGACGTTTGAAATGTATTTAGACGTATATGTATTGAGCTTTTAATGTTTAAGTTAACTTACATAAGTTGTGAAGCAACAGGTTGTTGGAAGCGCGCGTGTGCTTTGTTTACATTGATAGCAGGGTTTGCCTAATACGTGGTAAAACATTTACAAAGTTATTAACATGTTAGATTACAGACATGCATTAAGTTTTTTGGTGATGTAGATTTGTTGGGGTGTGATTTCTAGTTGTTTGAGTGTAAATGCTTTGTTCGCTTCGGTTGACCAGCAGCAAATTGTTACAAAGCAACAATGCTTGAGCAACAAATCAAAGTGAATATAATAATTTTTTTTAAAAGCATAAATATTTAGTTTTGAGTCACGAGTCTAATTTCCTAATGCTAAGTGATCAAAATGTCTGAAGTATAAAAATAAATATGTACAAAAACTAAACTTGACCCACCTTCTTGGACACTTGCTGTAGGTAGCTCTCCTTGTTTTGTATATTCAAACTTTAACCTTTTAAACTTCTGAGGTGATTTTAAATACAGTAGTTCCTTACATATATTTACCATTGAAACCACAATTTATACTGTGCCAATACTACTTACTATTGTAAAGTCCTTTCCACATTGTGAGATGCTTTCTGAATCATTTAATCATTCTGTTTCCTTATTGTTGTAGTTACTATGGTACTTTTGCAGAAACTATGGTTACCGTAGTACAAAACTATGTTTTTTAATGGTGCCAACAAGCTGCTGTCAACCACAGGAACCTGAAACTGTGAATATGGTGATAGATTATTGTTGTTTTGTATTGATTTGTGGATAACATGGATTTTCTATTGCTGAGTCACTGCCAGAACTGGGCTGTTACAGTTTGCTCTATGTTGATACTCATGTGTGTGTTTGTGTGCACATATATATATATATATATATATATATATATATATAATGTATATATATTAGAGATGCACCGATTGCAATTTTCTTTGCCGATTCCGATTTCCGATTTTATTACAAGTGAAACCTGCCGATAACTATAATTATACAGTATACTGTATATAAAACCATATTAACTTTTCAATACACATTTTTTTTATTTTCATTGAATAAATGATTGAACATTACAATTTCCCCAAATTTCCCTAAATGCAGTTCTCCAAGCTGCATTAAATTACAGAATCTTCTCTTTCCCAAACAACTCTTAAATTGAATAACTCTGTGACTGAAAAGAAGTACAAATAATAAAATATAACTAAACAAGTCACTTAATTTACCTTTTTCATTTTTGTACTCATCTCACAAAAGTCTAAGATAACAATAAAATACTTCAACTTTATTCTCATCTGTTTCCGTTTATGAAACTAACATTGCTTTATTTCATTTTTTCTGAAATGTAAAATAAATTGTCTTTATCTTGTGTCTGTAGGATTAAAAGAAGTGGGTTGATTTTTGCTGCAACTTCAATAAAAAAGTTAAAAAAATCTTATGAGTGAATTCTACTCTAAAGATGTATATGTATTTGCAGTTTTTTGTGTTCGTAAAGAACTCAATCAGATATTTATCACATATATTGGTTGATTTATTCATTTTTTTATATTTCTCACTATTGTTCCATTATCATATCAGACCTTTGTCAGGTTTTGCTGTTCTCCTGGGGACAATGTCAGACACTTTGTTCCAATAAGAACAAAGATTGCAAACACTTCCACCTTTCCATGTAAACATATCTTTATTTACTTAAAGGGGTGATGTTCTTAAGGTAAAGGTTTGCATTTGGCAGCCCTGCCTGTGCATTTTATTTTAACTTATTTGGTACCAACACGTGTGAAGTGAAAGAGAATTCTGAGCACAATCACTGAACTGTCAACATATAGGTCAACTCTGTTGATCTTCATACACGGCAGCGGCAGATTCCCTAAACCACATGGTACAGGCCTCCAGGAAGAATTGTCCCTCATAGGCTTTATTCATCTGTCAGGGGTGATTGACCCCTTTACCTTTACATGTTTTCAGTTACAGATATGTTTTTTTACTTGCTCTACTTGTTTTGGATCTGGCGGGTCTCTTTAAAGATTGAGCTCAGTGGGGTTTTAAGGTGGAGCGTCTCTTGAGATTATGGTGTTATTCATGTGAGCTTCGCTGCTCTGTAAACAGTGTTTCTGTGAACTATGAAGCGGAGCATGTTTGAGAGGGAGGGGGTGTAGGCTTTTTATTAAAACTGGAATAGTCTTTGTTGGGTGGATGTTATGAGACACTCCCTCAATAGCCCAGCAAGGCCCCTCCATGAGATGAGGCCTTAGGGTGAGGTTCCTCCTGCTGGGTACACCCCAAGCTCTGGACCAAAGCAGATCAGAGTAAAAGTCCACCTGCCAGGGTACCAGTGCAGGTGGCAGAGCTGTGCCCAGTTTGGCTTCACACTGGCTCCTTAAAGCTCCTGGTCTTGAAATAGGAAAGCCTACTGTCAGTATTATAGCACCAACTCTTTTCTCAGTCAGTATTTTAAAACAGCAACAACTTGGTGTGAATAAGACTGATTGACAACAAAACTTGCTGCTTCCAGTATAAGCAATACTGCTGACTGTATTGCATTGATCCTTCAGGTGAACACCCAGTTTCTGTTTGCTGTTTTGCAAAGCTAGTTTAACCACTTTGTTTTCCAGTGTTCCCCTGATTTGATTAAAGATTGTCATACACAAGTTGATTTCTGTGATTTGTTTTTGTCATTTAAATAATGTCTTCCAGTGACATTGATTTTTAGGGTTACAAAAGATTAGATACACTCAACTCATGTACGGTAAATGATGTTGGTTGTTATTACCTCAAATTGTAAATGTTTTGGAAATAAATCTGTTTTTTTATGTAAGTTTTATTAACATTTTTTGTTCTAAATATTGTGATAATACTGTATTGTGATATTGTAAACAAAATAAAAAATAAACTTAAATAACAGATTAATTTTCAAAACATTACCTTTTTATTTGTTATAGAATTGGCAACCTTTAAAGGTTTAATTGAAACTTATGTGTAAAATAATACAAATTCAATGGGCCTTTTACTTAAAACAAATCTGGTGAATTGTAATAATTAATATGAGGAAATGTATTAAGAAAGCTAAATGCTAAGAGAGAACTTCTGAAATCAGTAAAAGCACAAAACAAAACACTAAAGGCGGGATAACATGCTATGTCATGCATTCTGACTTCTTTACACTGTTAAACATGCTGGCTTCTCATGCTTAACATGGTCAACTTGTTAAAGGGGTCATATGGCGGAAGTATGTGTTTTTCTGTGTTTTTGGTGTGTTATAAGTTGCCCATGCATGTATTAGACACGTAAAATTGCACAAATGAAAGTGTGGGATCAAAAGATGCATTCTATCTAAAAGCGAAGGCTCAACCAGACCTGCCTGAAACGCCTCGTGTAACCACACCCCCACAAATCTACGTAACTTCGTAACATGATTTGACTGAGACGGCCCAAATCTACACGTAGTTAAGGTGGGCGTAATTGTAAATCTCATTGTATCGCCTGTCAGTACAGTTGCTTTGGAACCTGATGTTCCGAATATGGTAAGAGGCGTTACATTTCAGTCACACGCTTGCAGTATTTGACCAATCACTATGCACGGGTGAACTGGCCAATCATAGCACATCTCGCTTTTCAGAGCGATGAGCTTTGTAAAAAATTAGTGCGTTTCAGAGAGGCAGGGCAAAGAGGAGATACAAACATGCACGGTATGTGGAAAATACAGCGTTTTTTAAACTTTAAATGGTGTATACACATTGCGTTACATCTAAAACAAACAATAATATTCGTTTTAGCTGTGCAATATGACTCCTTTAAAAAACGAGTTGGACGTATGACATAGTATTTCTGTGCTTGATACTCTCCCCCAGCACTCCAACTTGTTTCGGAAAGTTTTTTATAAGTCTAGATCCCTGTTTCATAACAGGGATTCTATTCCTTTTATTGGGCAACTCTCCCGGAAAAGCACGCCCACGGCAAGGCGAAAGAAATAGCCGGCCCACGCGCCAACCGATGGAGGCAAGGAAGACCCGCTTCTCAAGATTGGCTGCTCTGTGGGCCTGCAGCTCCTTACATTTAGCAGACGCTTTTATCCAAAGCGACTTACAGAGAGTTCAGGGAGCAATAAGCGATATGCCACACAGGAGCAATAATACAATAGGCACTAATACAAAGTTACTAGTTTCAACAAAAGCCAGATACTCTTGCGAAAGTGAGAGAAGTTGAGGTGTTGATGTTGAGGAGGTTGATATAACGCTGGATTTGGAGATCGTTTGTAACTGATCGATGGTGCGGTCCCAGTGCTAAAACAGTGGCAGACATGAATTGCACGCGGTAAGTCAAACTAAGTCATACGTCTTTGTTTTGTTGGCAATCAGCGTGTACGTGCATAAACAACACGAAGAGATAATGCGATGACGTATTGTGAGCTTGTGCTGTAGTTCCGTCCCCCTGCCTTCCTCCAGCAGCTTGTCTTTTTCCGGAAATAATCATACAGCTGTATCTCTCTTTTATAAATTTGATCAAACTAAATACTCTTTGAAGATACGACGTATGCAATACCACTGTATAGGTACCCAAGAGTAATATGAGATTGGCAGCAACTGCGTGTGTTATCCCATCTTTAAATATCATCACTGTCCTTCCAAAACCTTGGATGTCCAAATTTCAGGAAATGGAAAAAAAAACACTGTATACTTTTTAGTTGATTAAATACTGTGCTGTCAAAGTTGACAAGCTCTTTTTAGTAATGTTTATCCCTGAGATATTTTCAAAACTCAGTGACAAACATAAAGGGTGACTAATAATAATGATTTATGACAAAAATAAAAATGACAAAATATGGTGATACAAGGTTTCAGAAGGACAGCACAGGTCATGTTGGCAGCTCAACCAATGGCATTTAAAGTATTTAAAAAATCACTATAACTATACAATATGCATAATATTTATTTTGTATTGCGCTATATTGTGCAACGATATATCTTTACAACGCTACAGGTTTTAATAGCTTAAATTCAAACAATTAAGAGAGCTGTTTTTCATGGTTTGTCATGCCTGTTATAAATCTTTGACTGTGTGGACCATTACCACCACATGTTCTTGTGGTCCAGTTGTGGTATAGCCCATTTGCACAGGAGATGATAGCCGTCTCAGCACTTCTGGACCTGGATGCACAACCCGACCTGTTCCTCCCTCAGTGCGACACATTGTGTTGTGTGTTTACTTCTAGCCACCTGTTTTGGTTTGTAAAACATACACACAGACAGGCACTGTGTAAGGCTAACCGTGAGCACCGACAGCAGCAAATTATGTACTGTCTGAGTGCACGGCCGTATGGCCATCTCTACGTTATCATGAGCTCGTGAGAGAGAGGTTTGAGACAGTGGGAGAGTTCCACACACCAGCTCTGCCAAAGAGTGCCTACTGATATGCAGCAGACGCCTGCATATACCGCTGATATCACTGACAGAGTGCTGAAGCCCGAGTCTGTTGGAGTCTGAAATGGAAGAGAGCTTTTCTGAAAGAGTTTGCAGGTGAAACATTGGTGGTGCTTTGAAATTCAAAGTTGGAGGTTTTGAATCCGAACGCAGGGCCCTAGACTAGGAGTTTGAGAAACTAACTTTATTTCAAACTATTGCAACATTTTACAACAAGATACTGACTGTATTGATATTCTTGCGCAAATATTTTGAGGGGAATAAAACAGATTGACCTGCATTCAAAGCAAATCTGTGAGAAGGTAAAACACAAACTTTGACGTTTGTAACCCTGTAAACTCTTTTATTTTTGGTAAAAAAACAGTACATGACTCAACACTGTGGTCACATTGCACTGAAATGAGCATATTGCACTGATATCCCAACCGTTGTTGTTCAATAACCAATGGATGTCCTGTGAATTGCTGAATGAATTGGCCAGTTGGAGGGAGGGGATATCTTTGTTTGGTGAGAAATAGGGGGCCGAGGAAGGGAAACGCTCGATTGTGAATGCAAAAGAGAGATTCACCAGAACAAAAACATGTTACGGAATTGGCCCCAGTTTACCAGATCATTCAGCACGTCTGAGTGTGTTTCCTTTATGCAAGTGTGTTTCCTGCAGGCTCTTGATTTAGTGAAGGAAAAGACTTCCTCTGATGTGGAAAATAGTTATCACATTGGTCTCCCAGCTTTTGTCATTGTAATTTTCTCATCTGTGACCTTTGAAGGGTGTCAGTCAATGTCAGGTATTGTTTGTCACATTTATAAAAGATTAGTGTGCATCTTTGAAGCTTTTAGTGTCTTTGCATTGCACTGCGTTTAGGGTTTTGTATATGTTGGAAGTGTGTATGATGTTGGGAGTAGCCAAGGGCTCCTGAACTGTACTGTTATAAATGGTTTTCTGTTGTCAGACATTTATCAGAGGGCCTTCCTGTGGTTTGTAGGGCTCTGTTGGGGCATGTTGTTTTTGAAAACTGTGTTTACTCTTGTCACATGAATAAGTCCCATTTGTTTAGGTAATATAAGCTGTTTTCGTCATTGGGCTTCTTTCTCTTGTTTTTTTCCTCTAGCTGTTCATCAAGATATTTTAAGAAATGTGATTTTTGTGTCCATACAAATGGAAGTCAATGGGAGCCAGTGTTGTTTGGTTAATAAAATTCTTGAAAATATCTTCTTTTGTATTCTGCAGGAGAAAGTAAGTCATACACGTTTGAAATGACACAAGGGTGAATACATGATGAACGAATTTTCATTTTTGCGTGAACTATCCTTTTAAGTAGATCATAAGATGTATTTGCAATATGTGACCCTGGACAACAAAACTTATGGGTCAATTTTTCGAATAATCTTTACAAAAAATTATATTTTTTACATAATCTGAAAGCTGAATAAATAAACTTTCTATAGATATATGAGTTGTTAGAACAGGACAATATCTGGCTGAGATACAACCGTTTAAAACTCTGGAATCTGAGAGTGCAAAAAAATCAAAATATTGAGAAAATTGCCTTTGAAGTTGTTAATCAGGGGCACTGTGGCAGACCATCCACTCACAAAAATAAAGTTTTTATATATTTAAGGTAGGAAATTTACAAAATATCTTCATGGAACATGATCTTTACTTAATATCCTAATGATTTTTGGCATAAAAGAAAAATCGATCATTTTGACCCACACAATGTATTTTTGTCTTTTACTAAAAATGTTCCTGTGCTACTTAAGACTGGTTTTGTGATCCAGGGTCACATATTAATTTTGTCCGGCCTAAAGGTAACCAGTATTGTGAATATGGAAATTGCTTTACCATATTGCTTCTTGCTTTAAATATATTAATGCTGTCTGAAAGAAATGGCTGTTTGAAGATTTCTTTTAAGCTATTTAGAGCAAATCACATATCCCAAATATATTTAATATATTAAAAAAGAAAGAAATCAAGATATAATTTGGTTATATGCTTCAGTCTTAATTAGGCATGGGCCGGTATGAGATTTTGACGGTATGGTAACCTTAAGCCAAACTATCATGGTTTCACGGTATGGTGGGTTGCGGTTGCAGCTTTAAAATGTGTTATTTTAAATGTCGGAGTAAAAAACATCGAACACAATAGATTGGATTTTTAAGCATCACAAAATATTTGGAACAGTAGTAAACATGAACAGTATGTGAAAAAGTGATGAAAGTGATAAACCGCAGTATGCCTTAAAACCAGTATTCGGCCCATGCCTAGGCTTAATAAGGGTGTAATTGGCGGTTTATGTTTCTTAGGATTTCTAGGTGGACATGGCGTCCAGAGGTTTGGGGGAGTGAGACAAATTCCTCAAGAAGAGTCCGGTTGAGGACACAGGACACATCCTCTCATGGCTGCTACAACCGGTAGCGCATCTGGAACTCCAAGACCAAGCTGGGTGGCTTTTTCCGATGAAGAGTCACATGCAGGTATGTACCAAAAGGCAGATGAAAGCTGTCCTCACTTATAGGTTATCTTTTTTTCAAACACATTCCAGGTTTCCTTCTTTACCCAGGTCAGACAGAACATCTATTATATTCCTGTAGCTGGAAGAGAATAGCGCTAACAACATCAAGGTCACGGGTTCAGTTCCCAGGGAACAAAATCTATACTGGATAAAGTATACAGTACATATTACATTTACTGTAAGCTTTAAATAAATCACATATTAAACAAATAACAATGAATATGAAGCTTCTTTTTTCTTACTGAAAATTTTCAAGCATTTTGCTCATCATTATTAATAAATCGGATGGAAATTGTAGCTGGTTTAGTTGAATATCAGTTCATCCTGCTTTGTCTGGGTTTGCCATGCGAGTGTGCGTTTAGATCTTTCTGTGAGATTCTTGGGTCCTGAGGTCATAGCTCCATAGCGATTACAGCGGGAACCGTCCACACATCTCGCACCCTGCTAGATTTAACATTTAGCTGTGACCTTTTTGTACTGAGAAGAGACTTTGTATTTCTCAAACTTTGTGTTACTTCTGGTCTCTAGATGAGGACAGCCTCCAGCCCTCCTTTGAAAAGTCTGAGATGGACTCCTCTTGGGAGGAAGGACCTTTTGTGTTGGCTCAGAAGCCAGAGAATTTGACTTCCTGGGTCCAGTTTGATGACAAACCATGGTCACCATCTCCTCCTCCGCCGACACAGGTAAAAGGTACGAGGATTGCATAAGTATGTTTCTTTCAAGTGACATGAAATGTGGAGTTGCCATGGAGTTGAAGAAATATATCAAGTTCACACGTTTATTCGTTTACATGATGAAAAATTGAAAACAAAAATCTTTTTTGAAAAGTTTCACGTACACAAGAAAACGTATTCAAAATGATCTAGTGCATTCACATGGATCCATTTCATTCTCGCGATGTCAGTATTTTCAGAAAGTTACGTCTTGCCGATTACACAGAGACGATAGCGCCGCCGTTTTCAAAAACGTGCACTTTGAGACCTGTTATCAAAAGTTTGCGTTTTCAGTCCCCCAAAACGGCGTTGTTGTGTAAACGAATGGCCAAAACGTATAAAAAGGTTTAAGTTTCAGTTGAAATCGACGTCGTGTAAACAGCCTCCTAATCTGTAGTTGTATGGTAAAAAAGATTTCCGCTGAATATAATTGATTAATAAAGACTCATTCTCTCTGTGGTAATAAACAATATGCCGTAAATACTGATATGAAGTAATTGAACCTTGAAAATTCCTGTAAACTGTTGACCTCTTGATTATTATATTTTTATTGTTTTGATGTGACATTATAACTCTTAAATCGTTTCAAAATAATAGTCATGATAATTCCACCGTTTCATAATACGATGTAGTGCAAACCTGTAATAATGATGACAGATGCTGTCTCAACCACTGAATAAGTAGTAATTTACTTATAGTAGGGCTACACTTATTACCAGACAGTCCGCCTGGAGAAATCTAGAGCAATGCCTCAAGAGCACAATGATGTTAGCTCCGTGGACTTAAACTTGCAACCTTGTGTTTACAGACACTGAGGTTTTAACCATTACAAAACACCCATTTCAACAAGGAAACAGAGTTTGAAGTGGAGACAGTTGACTCAGTTGGGTTGGGCTGATTGGAACTGTGTCATTTCCTTCATGCCCTGATGCTTGGTCTAGTCTTGTCTGTCTGTCTGTCTATTTTATCTCTGTCTCTCTCGCACACACACACACACGCACGCACGCACACGCTGAATCTCTCGCACACACACACGCACGCACACGCTGAATCAACCACCCCCCCACTAGTTTGTGAGTAACGCTTTCCCAGGAAATCTCTTATGAGAGACTCAAATTCAGCGGCATGCAAATGACCAAACCCTTCTAATCAAAGCATCATAAGCAGTTTTTCTTCTCATCTGTTGCTGTCCTGTTTTAGGATGAAGTCAAGGGTGCAGTCAGTCTGTCATTCCTTCATAAGAGATCAGCACTGGGCTTGTTCAAGTACCATTTATTTTCTCCTATTATAGACGCTGTCTAACATATGATTACAGCTTTAGTGCCATGTGTGGTCTAGATGGAGAATAATGTGCTGTGTCAGAAGCTGGGTTTAAGTTCAATTATTATTTGTTTGAACTTTGCATTTAAATATCACTTAGAATCAGCACGAAAACAGTGGTCAGTCTTTAATGCAAATGTTTCCATCATGTGTTTTATTTAAAAATGACTTGTACATCAAAGCATCAAGCCATCTGAAGTTTTGTGTGGTGAGGTCACTGGTTTGGGAAGCTTTCAGGATAAGGTGGAGTAATCCCAGATGAATATTTTAGTTTCTTTCTCAAAGTTTAAGAGTACTCTTTAAATCTTTAAAAATCCTTTAGATTTCTCTTTACTTGCAACACTGACGTATGAAAATATAGATTTTGCCTTATTGTATAGAATAAGCGCATTGAATGAAATAGGAAAAATCATTTTGGTTACAGAAGAATGTCAGGTCAAACAGTAACTTTTGTGCACATATAGATGCTGAAAGGGACAGTTCACCCAAAAATTACAATTCTGTCTTCATTTACTCACCCTCAAGTTGTTCCAAATCTGTATACATTTCTTTGTTCTGATAAACACAAAGAAAGATTTTTGGAAGAATGACATAAGAATAAAAATAACAAATAGTAGGAAAAATTACAGTGGTAGTCAAAAGTGCCCAGAACGATTTGCTTTCTTACATTCTTCAAAATATCTTCTTTTGTGTTCAACAGAACAAAGAAATTTCTAAAAGCAATTTTTTCTACTATGGTAGTCAGTGGTGGCCAAGAACTGGCACAAGCATTCTTTCAAATATCTTTCTCTGTGTTCATCACAACAAAGAAATTGATACAGATTTGCAACAATTTGAGAGTAAGTAAATGATGACGTAATTTATGTTTTTGGGTGAATTGTCACAAAAGAGTGAAAAGCATCAACATTTGTTTAACATTTTACATAAATTCTTTAGGGTTAAAATAATGTTATTGTTAAGAAATCACAAGTTCCTCATCTTCAATTGTGGTTAGCAGAACAAAAATTTCATCATCAGTTTCCCCCAGTAAGTATAATTGTGCCTTTAGTAGTACAGTACATCCTCTCTGTACTGCTCACGCCTGCGTCTCGTGTGTGTTTTCATGTGACGTTCAGTCACAAGTCACAGAGATACAGATATGAGCCATCCAAAAGTTTTAATCTATATTCCATGTCTTCCTCCAGAACCGCTCCCATCCGTCTTGAGGTCTTGTGGACCCAAATTCTGTTCTCTACACTCACTTCCAAAAAATAATAAAAAAGCATTTGTTGTTTCAAGCCAGTGTCGATTTATTTTGTTTTAGGGATGAACTTGATCGTCTGTTGGGTGGCGTGTCAGTTGTGATAAGACTTTATGGTGTTGTGAAAGCCGCCATTTACTTTGGCCACTGTTACTATGATTACAGGCATTATTCACGTGCTATTTCAAGAGTAAAGAGTGGCATTACAGTAAATGCATTCCTGTATGCTGTTGTATGAACAAGACAATGAGAACTTAGTGTGAACTCGGCCAAAGAGAACAAGCATTTACTTGCAACATTTCACTCAGTTTTACTTCTCTTATAAGATAGCTCAGACTTTCTCATAACATCTTTCTGATAAATACTTCTTAAAAAAAAAAAAATTCTGCCTGTGTTTGCAATGCGTATGATTCCCGACTGTATAATGAAACAACACAGGCGCCCGTGTGTATCTTAAGAACTTCAAAAGTGTCATCTGCTTGTACATGTTTCATGAACCTGAATCACAACATCATCTGTTTGGTATTACAGCATGCTCTCCGCATTGTTCTTCTACAGAGTAAATCACAACCTGAGTAATCTGTCCTCTGATAGCAGCTACAGCGGTGCTAATGAAAATCATGGAGTCGGTTGATTTGATTGTTTGAGGAGGCTGATACACATCAGTATGCAGAGTTATCGCTCCTCATCCTTGATGTTTAATCCTTTTACTAACGCACTTTTCCCCACTGTGAATATTTAATAGTGTCTCATTGTAATTCAATGATAACACCTGTTCATTAGTGACACGTGTTTATTCCCGAGCTCACGTACAGATGTTCAACGTGACTCGGGTTGGGCAGAGTGGGATAATAAATGGATGTCACTGAGGAGTTTTTATTTCATTGCAGGCCCCAGACACAGTATTTGCTCTTCGGCCAGCTTCTGGAGCAACGTCCCTCCGTCAGAAAGCAGCTGGACCACCCAATCAGAGGAGCAGGGCTCCGTGAGCATGGGGGCGTCTTCCTGTGACCTGCCCTCTCTTAACACGGAAGAGCGAGCCGGTCAAACACCTTCCGGCCCTCACTCTCCTGGTAAGCATCACACAGACCCCGTTTTCCCCTGGTATTCAAATTCATCAGGGTGATTTGGTCAAAGGTGAACAGCGGTCAATACAGGTGTAAATGGGGTCCAAAGCGTTTTTGATTTGATCACCCACCACATCCGAGTAAAAATTTCAATTGCATTTGTGATGCATATACCAGTGCATTTTAGACAGCAGTAGAAGACTGCCTTCTTGCCTGTCTATCACCAAAATTTGTTAGTCACAGATTATCTAAAGATCATCCCGGAATGGGATCAGTGTTTATACAAGAAATTATGTCAAATAAATCTTGATGTTGGGATTAAACATATATTCCCTTTAATATTTTTACACACAATCTCAGATAGGAGTCAAGACTTTTTAGTACGTTTTTAGTAACCAGGAGAAAATTTCTTTCATCATCTCTTGTCGTTCCAAACCTGTATGACTTTTGTTCTTCTAGAGAACAACAAAGAAGATATTTGGAAGAACGTTGGTAACCAAACAACACTGATCCCCATTGACTTCCATTGTATGACACAAAACCACCGAGACATTGTGTTCTGCAAAAAAAAGAAAGTTTTAGAGATTTCAGACGACTCGAGGGTGAATAAACAAAATACAGAATTTAGATTTTTGGGTGAACTATCACTTTATTACCAGAGGTAAGGACCAGAAACTCATCCCTGCTAGTTTATAAACAGGTTACACTTTTAATCTGAACATCTGTAAGAGGGAGTTTATATCCTCAAACAGTAATTTAAGTCTGTCCCCTCGTGAGGAGACGGGAGGAAGTGAGAGTCGCGCAGGAAATGTTTCACGCACTGAATTATCCCTCAATAAATCCCTACACATCCTCCGGGGGTCGCATGCAGGAACGTTGACCGAATGAAAAGACGGCAGGTTTAGGAATAAATGATGGAGAAATCGGGACGGATAAATTCACGCGTCCGGTGACAGCTGCTGCTCAGACGATGCCCTGCGTTGAGCGATGGTGAGACGCGGTGCTGATTTGAGGCAGAAAGCTCTCTCTCACGCAGGTAATTTGCGGCGGAGAGGTTAGCGCTTTTACACGATCCATCTTGGGCCTCTCGCCTCAGCCCTTCAGCAATAGCTCACTCAGACCAGGGTTTCTATGGTGACAGGAGGGGGTGAGGTGCTCAAGATGGGTTTATTTATTAAAATGTGGCATGCTTCTTGTCTCCTGAGGGAAGATGAAGTCACTGCAACAGAATTTTCGTTAGAAGGAAATTCAAATGGCAATTATTAGTCAGAACAGATATTATACCAAACAAGTCAAATGATTTGTAATCATGGCAGACTTCTCAGGTTCTCAGTTGCCTTTTAAAAAATGTCTATAGTTTCTGGCTACGGTGCAGTGGTGTGGGGTTAAAAATCTAGGGCGGTAACTAAAGGGGTCCATCAAGAGGACATGCTATTAGAAAGACATCTGAGTTACTCCAGATGAACAGTCCCTGTTACAAAAGTATTGTGACTTTGGATAAAAGCATCAGGCAATGAATAATTCATAGTAACTAGATTTGACATCTTCTGAACAAAATGTATGTGATGCTTGCCAGTGCAAAACGCTAGGGTTTCCTGAGCGGTTGCCATGGCATTGCTGTGTGGTTGCTAGGATATTGCTAAATGACATTTTACTGTCTAAAGTCAAAAAAGCCCACCTCCGAAACTCTGATTTTTCAGAGCGTTCTATACTGAACGTCTTGGGGATTTTTTTGTTTTAACCTTTTCATGCATGAATCATGTCAACCTCAGTCAGGATTTGTTTCAGATGTGTTCATATTGCTCTTAGGGCATGAATAACAAAATGGTTCTTAACACATATTTTTCACTTTTCCACTCGAGTGGACATCTGAAAAGGCGACAGTGCATGACTAGTGTCCCCTGTAGTGGTTGATGTGCAACTATGCCATCAAAAATGTTTTTTGATAGCTGTCCACTGTAGTAACCTCTGTAAGTGAAAGAGTTAAGGTCTAGGCTGTCATCGAGACATGGGATTTGAGAAATCATTCATGACCAAAACACACACAGTGCAGGTGCAATTACATGTCAGAGTTATTGATTCTTTGTGGAGGTCTCCCGGAAGTAAATTTTGGGCCACATAACGTTTGTTTATGTTTTTGCCGCTGAAACCGTATATCGTAATCAGACAGTAGTGAAGTACTTTTCCTATTTTTCAAATATATATACTTTATTGGAAGGTTTTTACTTTTGGAAAAATGTTAACTTACTACATTGTATTATTGTAAAGCATAATATCATACTTTTCACTCCACTACATAATAGACTTCATAAATACAGTACATGTCTTTATTTGCACATGCTTGACTTTTCGTTCCATTGACTTCCATTCATACGTATGCGAATGCAACAGACGGTCCGAAGATATTTCGCATTTCGCTGTGTAGCAAAGTTCAAGTTTGGTGAAGTCTGATCTGTGAATTCGCGTCACTACAGTGCGTGAGACCAATAGAAGTAGACCCAATAGACCTCCTGGTACAGAAATGTAAAAGATGGAGGAATCTCTCCTGGCCATTTTAGCAGCACCACCCGAACGAATTTCGCATGCTCAAAGTCTAGTCTGACCGCGGCATTAAAGTAAATAAAAATTTTCGAGCAAAAAGTAAAAGTAAGAAATGGATTTGTACTGGATGTTTAATGTACTTAAGTGTCAAGAACTCGGGTGAGGTGAGAGACAAAGGACCCAAGTGCAGACAGGGACGTAAGGGGTTAACAAGACTTTTAATAAATAATTAACAAAACTCAAAACAAAGACCCACGTGGGGGTAAACATAACAAAACAAGAACAAGATTAACTAAACTGACAAGACTAAACTAATAACACAACGAATAGGAACACTACAAACTAGACTGACTAACTAACAAGACAAGAACTCACCCACACGTGCAACATAACAGAACAATGATCCGACACCAGACAGAGAACACAGGGCATTAAATAGAGGGACAAATCAAAGGGGAACAGGTGTGGGGCATGAACTAATAAACAACCAATAACGAGAGATACAAAAGGGCGGGAACACAGACAAGGACCGGAGAGAGTATCGAAGGCCGACAGGGTCAAAATGACTCTCTCCACACATAAGAGATCCTGCCGTGATTCTACCACAAGATCAAGAAAGACACGACGAGCCAGAATCACGACAGAACCCCCGCCTTAAGGAGCGATATCCTGACGCTCCAAAAGGCACAAACAAGACAAGACAATGACAAAAACCATAATATAAGACATGACAAAAACATGATACATAAAAAACCAAACACTGACATGGTGCCGGCTGGAATGCCGGCTGGACAGTACATAGCGCCGGCTGGATGGCAGGCTGGACAGTACATGGTGCCGGCTAGATGGCCGGCTGGACAGTACATGGCGCCGGCTGGATGGCCGGCTAGACGGTACATGGCGCTGGCTGGATGGCCGGCTGGACAACATGGAGCCAGCTGGAAGGCCGGCTGGACAGGACATGGCACCGGCTCGACGGCCGGCTCGACTGTACATGGCGCCGGCTGGATGGCCGGCTGGACAGGACATGGCGCCGGCTCGACGGCCAGCTAGACTGGACAGGGCGCCGGCTGGATGGCCGGCTGGACAACACATGGCGCCGGCTGGAAGGCCGGCTGGACAGGACATGGCGCCGGCTCGACGGCCGGCTCAACTGGACAGGGCACCGGCTGGATGGCCGGCTGGACAACACGTGGCGCCGGCTGGATGGCCGGCTGGGAGACCGGCTATCACCGACTGGGCAGACCTGGATGTCGACACGACAGGACCGGACAGGATGTCGGCAGCTGGGCAGCGCTCTCTGGCAGCTGGGCAGCATCTCCGACGGCTGGGCAGCGCTCTCTGGCAGCTGGGCAGCATCTCCGACGGCTGGGCAGCGCTCTCTGGCAGCTGGGCAGCAAACAAGGACAAAACACACAAAAAGAGTCGACTCGACAGGCCTGGGCACCAGCTGGGAAGCCGGCAGGGATCTGCAGCGGGAACAGGACACCAGCGGCCTCAACCCTGGAGGGGAATCCGACGACCTCAACCCTGGAAGGGAGCCCGGCGGTCTCGATCCTGGACGGGGCTCCGGCAGTCTCGACCCCGGAAGGGAGTCCGGCGGTCCCGACTCTGGACTGGAGCCCGGCAGCCTCTACCCTCCAAGGGAGTCCGGCGGATTCAACCCTGGAAGGGAGTCCGGTGGCATCGTCCCCTCCCGCTGAGATCCCTCTGTCTGCTGGGTCCGACGTGGGTCGGATCATTCTGTCAAGAACTCGGGTGAGGTGAGAGACAAAGGACCCAAGTGCAGACAGGGACGTAAGGGGTTAACAAGACTTTTAATAAATAATTAACAAAACTCAAAACAAAGACCCACGTGGGGGTAAACATAACAAAACAAGAACAAGATTAACTAAACTGACAAGACTAAACTAATAACACAACGAATAGGAACACTACAAACTAGACTGACTAACTAACAAGACAAGAACTCACCCACACGTGCAACATAACAGAACAATGATCCGACACCAGACAGAGAACACAGGGCATTAAATAGAGGGACAAATCAAAGGGGAACAGGTGTGGGGCATGAACTAATAAACAACCAATAACGAGAGATACAAAAGGGCGGGAACACAGACAAGGACCGGAGAGAGTATCGAAGGCCGACAGGGTCAAAATGACTCTCTCCACACATAAGAGATCCTGCCGTGATTCTACCACAAGATCAAGAAAGACACGACGAGCCAGAATCACGACACTTAAGTATTAAAAACAAAAATGTATTTATAAGAAGTAGTAGAAGAAAAATGATGATGATATGCTTTTGATTGTGCTGAAGTAAATTTTTTCCAAGGTAAAATCTGAAAGTACAGATATGTACTTAAGGAAACTAAAAATACTTCACTACTGTGCACCTCTGGTAATATTTAGTTACAAAATAATAATTGACATAATACATTTATTATTTTATTTTATTATTTATATATTTATTTATATTTATATATATATTTATTTATTTATAGTGCATTCACAACATTCTCATACAGAATTATGCATTTTTAACCAAAGGAGGGCCTGGGGAAAAAAGGCCAGTGGGTAGGGTGCGTGTTGATGTGTACTTTGCTGAAACTTGGCAGCAGGGTGTCGCGCTGTTTGTTTAGGGCCCATCATGTGACCCGTGGGTGTTGATACGCAATTGTTTTTTTATGACCGGGTGTAAATGTTTGAGCAATTACTGATAATATGTACACGTGGTCATTCTAGACAGTTTGTCCATATTGCATACACCACATTATTCCCAGTGAATCTACTTTGTTTACTGTATTTCAAACATTTTCATTATTAGCGTTCTGTGAATGGGATTTACGGCTTATATGAAGCGCATACGCTACTGTTTCACATGAATGTGTCATTGTAAGCAGAGACTACTGTGAACGCAGGGTGTTTATACAGCTGTATAGTGTAGAGCGCTGGAGAAGAGACTCTTCATGGAAGCTTTGTGTCAGGCGCATTTACAGGCACAGATGGTAAATGCTGTTCTTTATGTGCAGTGCATTTGATATACAATGCTCATTTTCATTTCCTTCTTATTCCGGTGATGTAGAAGAATGCTGCCGTCCATAGAGATGCAATGTGTGTGTGTAATAAGAGGAAGAGGGAGTGCGTGTGGAGTTGTCATATCCAGCGGAGCCGGCACAGGCGAGCATTGTCGTCGGTTTCAAATCTCTGCGGAGGACAACAGACACAAACTGTAATCTCGGATCGACTGAGGTCAGAGAGCAGAGCAACAGCTTGTTTAAGAGCACGTCCTGCCAGGCTTCTCGTGTCCTTCCTTACCTCTCACGACCTCTGACCCCTGCAAATGTTCTCGTGAAAACACCTGCAGCTGTCACTCTGTTTCAAGTTATAGGAAGGCTCTGCCTGTGAGAGATGACACTTCCAATCTGTCTTCTCTCCAGCATCTGTGGCATTTAATGGGCGCTTATCACTGAAAACAGGATTGTTAAATAAGAATCTTCATCCTCAGTCCAGCCAAACTGCTAAAACGGTCATTCAGAAATCGGAATGGTTATCACAAGCACAAGAATCAACTTGATTTCATTATAAACGATCCATCGGCATGTTGAATCATGTCATTCCAAAGAAAAACATGCCGTCTCTTAGACCCCAAGGGCTGTCGGATAAGGTTTTGTTGGATAATGTGACTGTATTGCTTTATACAACAGTTCTATGAACTCGTCAACCTGTCAACCATTTGTTTCTACTCTTGGCTTTAATTCACATAGATTCAAGTGAAATAGTCGCATGTGATATCTTCTCTTTTTTATGATGAATAATAAGGATACTCAAAGAACTGAATCGCTGGTTTTACAGTCTAGACAAAGCCCTATTTGCATAGTGATGTGGAGAGATGTGTGAGGGCAGGCAACTTTCTGACCTTGTTTTCCACCAATCATATTTCAAAGAATGTCTTTCTGTCTTTGATGGTGTTGAGGTGTGGCACAGTTTCTGTAAGGACAGCTACACTCAAAGAGTTTGTTTTTGATGGGGAACAGACAGACCAACAGGCATCTACATGTCTGTGCTTAGTTACGCGGGCCACTTCACGGCCAGAACAGGTCATGTGACCAGCTGCTTAACGTGTGGGGCTGTAATGAAGCCTTGCAATTGCCGTCCCATCTGTTTCTTAGCACCTGGACCTTGAGTCTGTAGTACTGGTGAGTCTTTCTGTCTGCTTTAGACTTTAAACCGCTTCAGATTTTATTTTTGAGTTCTTTGTTTTGTAAAGACTTGCAGACTAACAGTGTGAGTGCTTTGGTTTTCATGTAGCCAGACTTGCTTCCTCTTTATTGAATACGTGACCGGATTGGGCATCTTTAAATGCTGATGTAGCATTAAGCGCATCTTTCAATTCTAAGTTTCAATTCAGTTTCTTTCAAAAAAGGCACAATTTGTGTCTTTAGGGTCGATTGCACTGGCCTCTAGGGAGCCGAGAAAGAGAGGGAGGTGAGAACATTTTGTCTGAGTCCCGCTTGGCATTGCTTATGGAGCGTAAGGATGAGTTCTAGTGCTGCGTCCATGCTGTGCTGTGCTTCGGAGCTGGAAGATTGACCAAATACCTGTAAGTTGATGCTTAGCAACTGGTTCTTTCTTTTCTTTTGCAGATTTGTGATAGACAAAAAAAGTGCTTTTATTAGGATTTTGTCTTGTTTAGCATGTCTAAACCTAAAATGACTAAAAAAGCTAAATTGTGCAGGATAAACTTGTTAAAAAATATGTATTGTTTTTCATGCTTTAATCATTAGCATTATTACGTTTTCTAGAATATTTATATGGTGCAACTCAACTAAAAATACATTACATGTCAATTCTCGTATGTTGCTTTATTTTTTCCCTGATGTAAATGTCACTTGAACTCGGTTACACCTTGACATTTTTGCTGATGGTTAAGATTCGCACATCACCCTCTGGTCGATTTGATGTAGCCCGCTTGTAAAAACATGAACAAACTTGCTTCAGAGGTACACAGAAGTTCGTAGGCATTCATGTTCAAGACGTTGCATTTTTTTCTGAACTCCAAACACTGCAGGAGTCTTTTAACCTCCTCTCTCCAGGGCTGATAAAATCCCAGCATTGAAGTCAGAGTCGCTTTATGTTTGCTTATGTGTCTGCGCATATCTTGTGGGCACTTTGCAGGCGTGTATTGTAGTCTTTAATTAGATTCTGTCATAGTTTCAGCTGTGACATGAGGCATTGATAACAGGCCAAGCCCTGTTAAACTAATATGAGGATTAAGTCATTGTATGCACAAACATTACATTAAATAGTCCGTTTTTTTATTGCTTAATGCGAGTATTAATTATTAGCCCATTGCTTTCGTTGTGGTTTATGATTTTTGATGTGGTCTGGAATTTAATTTGAAATACTAAAAGTGGTTGTTTGTGCATAGCGTGCTCATGCTAGTTTTCAGCATGTGAGAAAGACCACTCGCTGCTTTGTTGCATTGGCAGCAAAAGTAGGTCTGAGGTGGGGAATGCTGGTGCCTAGCAACAGGTAAAGACTGTCTGTCTCATTTGGCTGTCGAGAGCTAGAACGGCCAAGAGTTTCAGCTCGGTTTCAAACTAGTTTGGAAGCAAAGAGATTCATTAGTTTGAATAGATAAACAATGATGTTGCTTTTTTATTCTCATTCTTCATCAGTCTGAGGTATATTTCGGATAGCCACTTGCAAGTGAAATGTACAAGACCAAACTGTTTTTGTCAGCAGTAGGAAAAAACAGTTTTGTCCTTGTTTGTTGTGATTACAAAGGTCCCTTGAAATGAATAAAATATTATCTTGCCACCGCCTTCTGTAGGCATGCTGTGACTTAAAGAAACAATTAGTCAGCTATCGTCTTCTTCCTGAAACTAGATCCTTTTTGCCCAAATGCAAATATTACGTAACTCTCAGAGTAAACAAAACGACACTCATGTGGTCTCATCTCAGTGCATTGTATCTGTATTGAATAAATGTACCCCTGTAGTTTTAGGTCTCAAATCTGATTGGATGAGTCACATAGAATATCCAAAATACTTCTGACCTCAAATTAGTTTTATTCCTTAAATTGTCTTATATTCATTTGCCACATTGCATGGTAACTGTAAACAGCCTGCATTTAGGCTAATGTACTACATTACTTGATGGAGAAAATGTTTATTGTGAATAATATCATTAATAATAAATGTTGCTGCTGTATGCGTTGTGCATTAGTGTGTTTTATTTTATTGCTGTTTCCACCAATTTATGAAGCAACAAGATTCACTTTGTGCGTAATATGCATTACCATGATAACATCACAGTGCATCATGGCCTCTAGTGACTCATTTATTTATTTTAGTGCATGGAAGGACTGTAAATGTACAATGTGCAGGGTTATGAAATGTGATTGATTGGAATCTGCCTTCTTCCTGTTAATAGTCTTTCAGTCGTCTCATGACAGTCCGACCATTGTGACTCTCATTACATTTGTGTTAAAAATAAACTCACAGGCTACTGGAAAGATAAAGGAGATCTATTTTCATGTTTATGAGATTACACAGACATTTACAGTAGGCCTAACATGCGTGTCTATTTTCTGGTAATATCATAATACTTCTGTTTGAAAGTATGCATTATAAAGTGCAGAAGACCTAAAATTGAGCAATCGTCATATTCTTTTATTAATAGATTCCTCTGTGTCCCAAGAAGATGAAGGAATGAACATGGAGCCTTTCAACTGGACAGCCAACAACCAACACACTAATGGCCAATCGTATGTCACCTCCAACCACTTTGCCAGCTGGGTCACTTTCGATGACGATCAGGACTCTGCGTTCCAGCCTCCAGGGAGGCCGTCAACTATAAAACTAGACAACCTCAACAATTCTCCACTGCAGGATGCCAACAGAAACCTGATTTCCTCGTCCTTTTCCAGTCAGGTGACAGAAAGACACATCCTGGACTTGACCCCTGATGGCACCAGTTCTGTCTTCGCTTTCGATAACACACTGTTGAACAACAGCGGCCCTTATGACAAGAAGAATCCTTTCCTGGATGATGACTTTTCAAGCCTGCAACCCTCTTCTATTAACCCTTTCAGTGCCTTCTTTGACACAACAGAGCAGACTGCACCCCAGGTCATTGGTCTGTCCTCGGAGTCACCTGATGTCTCCACATTTAGGTCGCCGTTTTTTGCGTTTCAGGACTGTGATGTCAGAAGAGAATCTAATTTGCTTGCGCACAAGGGAATAGATACTGAAGACGGTCTAGATCAACTAAGGAAAATATACATCTCTGACCCAGACCGTGATGGCAGTCCTACCCTACCGGACGATTCTGTGGAGGCGGAGGATTCAGTTGACTCCACCTACGAACCAGACCAGATGATTTCTCAGGAAGGCTGGCCCATGCTTCTGCGCATCCCTGAGAAGAAAAACATCATGTCGTCACGTCACTGGGGACCCATTTTTGTCAGATTGACGAACAGCAGCCAGCTGCAACTTTTCTACGAGAAAGGCCTGGAAAAGCCCTTCAAAGAGTTCCAGCTGAACTCCCAGCATGAGATATCCGAACCCAAGCTCCAGAACTACGACGACAACGGCCGTGTTCATACTCTTAGCGTAGACCACGTGGCTTACAAGGAGAAGAGGAAGATCCAGCCCAAGGTCAGCGTGGTTCATATGCCGGTGAGAGACCAAGTCGTAAAGCTTGGGACAACAAACTACCGTGACTTCTTGAGCTTCCGTCATGCCCTCCAGGAGACGCTTGGGAGCCTCTCTGTGGATAAAGAAGGACTGAGTTGGCCTTCAACATACACTGAGGAGGAGATCTATGTGGAGGTGAGAGATAGCTTCTATGGAGTTCTGGCCAAAGGTGACAGTCGTATCTTGGAGCAGCTTGTTTTGACCCGTGTCAACATGTTAGCCTTCCTCAACGCCTCTCCACCTTGCAGTATCGGTCTCAATGATGTCCAGGTCAAAGGTAAAGAAGTCGTTTCCCGGCACGACATCATTCCTAACACGACGTCACGTTGGATTCAACTGCGTGATTGTCGACTTCACGAATGCTCGGATCACTCGGAATTTGCAGAGTCCCGAGCCATTACGTTTAGCCCCCCTACCGGCCGTCGCTTTGAGCTTCTGCGTTTTTGCACGGCGTTCGCAGAAAAAACCCTCCCGTTCACTCTCAGAACTGTTGCTAACATCAGGGGTGCCGAGGTTGAGGTTCAGTCCTGGTTAGTGATGTCGACGGGTTTCTCATCCAATCGGGATCCTTTAACATTGATACCGTGCGAGAATGTCGCTATCCGTTACCCCATACCTGAAATTTGGGCGAAGAACTTTAGACGGGAGAGCGTGACGGGTGAAAAGTCACTGAAGGCTCGTTTCAATAAAGGAGCCAGCTTTGGTTCAACCAGTGCTTCGGGGGCGGAACCGGCTATGAGGGTCACCCTCGGCACGGCGAAATACGAGCAAGCCTTCAAGTCTGTGGTGTGGAGGATTAGTCGACTACCAGACAAGAACTCAGGTGAGACACTATTGCTGAAGTAAGAATTTAAGGTACCAAGGTACCAGTATTTAAAAATGGTGTCTCTTTTTTCACGTTTTTCTTTGTTTTTATGACAAGATTAGCGCCACTAGAAGATTTTGACTTGACGTGCAAGTTTTTTTGTCGATAATCTAATTCTCACATTTAAACATGATCCCTTAAATCACAATGTATTGAAAACAAGTTTTTAATGCAATATTGAATTCCAAATCAAGTGCACCGGAGTAGATATAATATTTTATTTTGTTTGTTGGTTTGCTGTTGTCATAGCATCTGCTTGTTCACGTGACTAGTGCTGGTTTTTGTCTGTAAATAGTCAGTACTTTAGGGTGTCAGTTGTCAGTGGCAGTCCATCAGCAGGGTTTCTTTCCCCTGCATAAGTCTGATTGGTTAGACAAAGCTCTGACTGTCACGCTCTGTTAATTCACAGGCTGTCCTTCTGACACACACTTTATGGCTCATTACAACGACTCTTTCCTCAAGCGAGCACATTTTTGTTTAACATTCTGATGTCATAGTTAAAGCTGCAATATCTAGTTTCTGTATTGTTAGTGGCACCAATTGAAATTCCAAAATTAATAAATTCTTGTTGGACAATAAGCTAGTCCTGTTCCTAAATTCACACAACTGGTTGAGCCAATGGGGTTGTTCGAACAAACAATGAAAAGTGAAAGTGCCAAAGAGTCACAATGTTCATTATAATGTTTATCGGATTAATTTAATCCACTCATAAATAGTTACCTCTGCACAATAAGATGAGAAGTCTTAAAAAGAACTGATGTTATCAATTTTATATACCCTGATTCATGGTCTGTTTTCAATTGAATTGGAAAGTTGTATGTATGTCCTTTTAAATTAATAAATAAATGAACGAACGAATGAACACATGACCCAATATTAAAAAGTTTTGTTTTTTGTAGCACTTGGGCATCCTCATACTTTCTTCTGCCGGTTGGAACTGGGATCAGACTGGGAGGTTCCACCTAAATTTGAATGTCTGGTGGAGGTTGAGTTTGATATGCCGTCTGCTTCGGCATCTAAAGCCACTGTGCGCTCTCTGTCTGTGGGAGACAAGACTGACTTGAAGAAATGGATCACTTACAAATCACATTATTCCTATCAGGTACAGTATTTTCACAACTATACATTGCTTTTTTTCCCCTCTCACTCTCTGCTATTGAAGGTGGATGCAAACATGAACAGGGGTTTAATTAAACAGATAAGCTATGAGGACAAAAAATATTGTGACACGTGAAGACTTTTGTGGTTACTCTGCTTAAGTGCACTTGAAAGTCAATGACGTCATACATTTACTAGAAATCACCTTAAGACCAGCTGCTTAAATGTAAAATAAAAAATGGCAAATGCATAAAAATTAGCATAATTTCTTAGCAGAGTCCGCTTTGTGCACCAACACCAGACATTTCTAGGTGTGAATTAGATGTTCAGCAATGGCCGCTGTGTGGTATGTTTATACCACCTGTCCTAATTTACATAATTGCATAGTGTTCATAAAAATAAGCAAAGTAAACCCTCAAGATTACACTTTTATAAACAAGCCTAATTTAATTCACTTAGTATCGGGGGATTCAGTGCCCTCCAGGATGGGTCCTCGACCGCTAAATGTCACGTACCCTGTGACAAAGCCACCGAAAGACGAGTTGTAACCCTGAAGCAACCTGCTGCGTCAGCTGCCAGAACTTGTTTTCCCTACTGCATTCCAAACGTGTCATTTAGGTGGCTGGAGCTGTATTCTACAAACATCTGTTCCCATTACTGTTCAGCAGCCACAGGGAATGATTCATCACCGTGCAGAGGTGTACAACAAACAGCAGGGCAGCAGAGACGAGATGTAAATCTGCCTGTAGACTCTGTTTAGGAACGACAGAGAATCTGGCTGAAACAGCATCTCGCTGTATATGATAAATGTACTGTAGCTGTGGGGTAGGTGGCAGGCAGCAGGTGAGGTCAGTCATCCGGCATGGGCGGGATGAGCCCCCTGAAAATAGCGATGCCTGAGATTAGATTGTTTGGTGGTTGTTTCTCTGTTTTGTTAGGATTGACTGCCTCCATTTGGGGCTTGTTTGCTACTACAACTACTCACTTGCACTTGTTTCTCTTGTCCTGTAGGTGGCAGTGGAGTATAAGAATGAGAGCGTGTTGGACAGCCATCAGGACGAGACACCCGGGGAGTGTACTCAACAGTGAGAGTCTTTATTTTAAGAGGGCTTACAAGTTGCACTTTGATGACCGAGAGAAAGTTCAGTACTGCACCGAACCGTTTACATTTCTTTCCCATTTGGACTTTTTTTGTAAAGATGTTAAAAATGAAATTAAGACTTATTCTGTGAGAATGGTATGTACAACGGAAAAACACAACACAGACCCTAAAATAGATTATTGTTTCAAATACGTAACATATGAACTACTTCACTAAGTCCTTATCAGAAATTTTATTTTAGAGACTTGGAATTATTGCTCAGCCCAGTCAATATCTTCTCGCAGTCATTCAGGGAAAAATGACTATAATCATCTTTGCCTATTTTGATGCTGTTTAACTTCTTTCTGTATATTTTGGACTATGATATGAAGAGTAATTCCCGTAGGGTTGCCAGATTAATTTCCTTGTTATTTAACTTTGTACAGAGGATAAGGAGGTACTCCTAACAAACACATTTCAGAGCTTGTTTTAGCTGAATTAGAAGACACTAACAAGTAAATCTCTTTTGATCACTAATTTCTACTTTAATTATGAAGACTAGTGCGACAAAAGATTGTTGTTATGCCGGTTGCTTGGATTTGCGTTGTTGAGTTTGATTTCTTTTTAAATTCCATTTGTAGACATTTTAGAGCAACACAAACTTTTAATGTAAATATCATTTGCATTCAGTTTTTCTAACACACAAGTAATCATCGGATTTTTATGATTTCAGATGAGAGCCGATTGAAAGTTTAAAGCAGGATACTGCGTCTCATGGATTTGATAGAGGTTTCATTAGGAATATATGATGATGAATGTCAGATAGCTTGTACTTTGCACGTTTTAATGAGTTTAACTCGGTCAGTACATTTAACGTGAGTTTAACGTTATATTTGATCCAAGGTAATTCAAAGTGCTTTACATAAAATGATTGACAAACGAAAAAAAGAATACATAATGCATAAGACATCTTTAAAAAGCAGATGATTTAAAATTACAAATACAGCTGAATTTAAAAGACAATAAAATTGATTTTAAAATGTGTGTATATAGAAAAAGAATAAAATCAAAAGAAAATAGAAATAAAAGTGCAATCTACTGTAATTGTCTTTATGCTTTATGTGATTTGAACAGTTTTCATATAATTGCTTTCAGGTTTATGAAATAGTTTTGTGTACTGCTTAATTTATACAGCAAATGAATTTGTTTTGTTTTCCAGTTAAAATATCTAACATCCTTAAATTGAATTTAAAGTAAGATGCATAAATCAATGCAACGTGTTCTTGGCTCAAAAATACCTGCTTAGCTTTAGTTCATCTTGATTTCAGGATTTTATGATATTGTTACCAGAACATTTCAGAATAAGGCCGTGTTCACACTTGACTTCTTTTTTGACTAGAAAAAGTTGACAATGGCGCTTTTTTAGAAAAAGAAAAACGCTTGCAGCATTGTGGTTTAAAATAGCAGCCGGTAATGTTCAAAGATAGCATTTGTGCGTGAAGGCAGCTTAGAGAGACAGACAGGCTTCATTGGCAGCGTAACGGAAGTCTATTTGAATTATAAACAGAGAGTGTCTTTGCAATAACCAATCACATTTAAAAACTACAAAACTAATTTCTCACTAGAAATGCAATCAGAAGTTATTGAAAGTGAAAATTAAACTTAAATTTATACAAAACTATGCTCCAACGGGCGTTTCGGCCGCTATTTTATTTTTTCGAGCTTGAGTCTTCTTGACCAATCACGTTCCTTGCATGTTGTTATGGAAACGACAGGTCTCTGTCATTGGTTAGCTGTGAAAAAGGTGCTTGACCTAGGGTGTTTTTTTCAGAAAAGTTGAACTTTTTTCAACCTCAAAAGACGCTCTGAGCTGCAGAAAAAACACTGGTGCTGGCGTTTAAAAAAGCGCAGGACTTTTTTTGAAAACACGGTTTACTCCATAGGATTATAATATAAAACAGACGCTAGGAGCTTCAAAAAAGAAGTCAAGTGTGAACACGGCCTAAGACATTTTTGCAATGTAACTCAATGATGTCAGGATTTTACTGATGTCATCAGGTTTGCTAGGTCTATGAAACAAAACCAGCCCCAATGGTTAATCAAAACTAGCCCAGAGACCACAGTCGCCAAAACTCCAAAAATGCATATTTTACAGTAAAAAAAAAATGCGGACTTGGCAAGCCTTGATATCATAGATGTTTTTTTGTATTGGTTGTACTGGTTTATCTTGTTCATACACAGTGCAAATCAGGAGCAGTTAAAATAATTAAATGTTTTTTTTAAACATAATTAAAATGTTAATTTTTAAGGTCGCTTTTTAGGCCTCATCAGAAGAAATACTGAAAATCAACATTAATAACATTTGTTTGTTCCTGACACATAAATGGCATGATAAAAGAAAGTTGCGTAATGACAGTTAGTTTTGCCTCAATTTCATTGTGTTTATTTATTATGTCTGGGTTTTATTCATGTTTTCTTTTGTTTGTTTAACGTGTTTCATGTTTAACATAGATAACAATAGATTTAATATTGTTAGGTATGCTTACTCTTTATTTTATCTTTGTAAATGTCTTTAAATATTTTTCATCGACCTCATTCAATCTCCCATTCAAAGAACTGGACGGCACACATATACAATAAAGTATGTTTGTTTGAAGAAGTCATGTTACCTATCGTACGTCTATTGCTATTTATTTGTGTTTGTCCTCACCTATACATTCCTTTTGTGTTTTTTTTTTTTGTACTTTGGTGCTACATGACTGTTCAACATGCTGTCAACAATTCATATCTTTCTGTCTCTAAAGGAAGTGCTGAGTAAAGGCCATTTCACATTGAGTCTGAAATTTGCATCCAAAATTTCCGCACGTTAAAAAATAAATACGACCTCACGTTGTGTCAATCACACATACACACTGCCTCCGATATTTTCGTCCGTCATATAAAAATTCGGACTGGGTTCGATTTTCTGCGTTTTTCGCATCCGTAGCATTTTGAGAGACACCGTACAAATGAGCGCCAAATAAGAAAAAACGAATACGAAAATTTCGGACTGTACATGCAAAGACCTTAAGTACTCATTTTTTTGGGTGTATTCCACTACATTTCATTAAAGACGCATTAAATCCTGCAAAACACAAATACAGGTGTCCATTCAGTTGTGCCCATTGTCGTTTTGAAGACATAGTTTTCTGATTTAACTAGATTTGATAGATACTAGTAAGGAGAGCCATAATCGTATTTTGTTTCTTGGCTATTTAGAAACTAAGCAATCGTATTGGCATTTTAAAAAGCATTCTGAGAGCTTATTATAATCGACAATGATCATTTTAACGGAGGAGGCAGAGGCTTAAAGTCACCATGCAATCAAACAGGAAGTTTCTAAGTGTTTTACACAGTGTTGCAGTGATTATTATAAATGATTTATCCGTGCACACCAATATATTTTTTAATTAATTTGCACTTGTAATCTTTAATCAAAAAGGTTAAGCTCCTCTCTCCCTCTCAACAACAACTCTTCACCACATGACGCAACAAAAAAGAGGTAGGACTATACCAACTGTCCAATGGCCAGGCATTTTTAGCCCTCCCCTCCAGGCCCAATTTACAACAAACCAATCAAAAAGGGAAGGGCAAAATAAAGCCCCGCCCTACATTTTTTTCTAATTTCAGAAGCCGTTTCACTCGGACACATATCACGATATGCAAAAGAGGTCAATCGCAACTTCCGTTTCATGGGGACTTTAACAATGATTATAAAGGCCTTTATTTTTAGTCATTTTCATGTTCACCCATTTTGTGTGGTATTTTCAATGGCCAATGCTTTCATGTCTCTTTATAGTAGCTTTGTTGTCGCTATAATTTATGGATGTGAGATTGATTTCTGATTCCTTACGTTGTTTGTTCAATTGTTGTCCAATGTTCAATTCTTCAGTCTTTAGGAAAAATCTCTATATATGGAATGTAAAAAATGTCAGCTTGGTTGGTCACAACCATAATAGTTTACAAAGTTTCTGCTGATTTTACATTACAGCTTGTTTTTAGGAAAATATTTTAAACCTGGTCTTTCAAAAATTGTTAGGAGGAACTTGAAAATGATGAAATGATGCAAATGTGAAGGAAACATCTACTTGAGATTAAACCGCATAGTTTTGAGGATGTGAAATTTTGTTAAATAATATTTTGATGAGAAATGAGCGATTATTGATCTCCCTGCGGATTCTCTTAGGTACAGTATGCATACAAGTGTTTGTAAATTCTTAATAATTAATCCGCTTTATGCCCCTTAAACGGGTTCATAAATTGTTTGTTATTATGTCTCAGCTTGAATGAGTTAATCTGCTTCAGAAAATAAAGTGGAAACATTATAAGACAAAGAAAGATATATAATGTTGAAGACAGGCATCAAGGCAGGCCGGTGTATAATCTGCTCCTCTATAGTATAGCTAGCTCCTCTTATCTGCTCACCAAAGAGTAAAAGTGCCCAGAAAGTGAGTTAAATTAGGTTGTAGGGTGCCTTGACACCTCATGTTTGGCACCAGAATAATGCAGGGCATCTTCTAGAACTGGGGCACCTTCTTCAAACTCAGTGAAAGGAAAACAGATGTTAAAGAGCTCCGTAGAGCTGGCTGGCACATTTCCTCAGCACCTGCGGCAGTTTCCATTGCTTTCACAGAGACGAAGTGAAGAGCTGGTTAAGGGCGAGTGAAGGGGCATATGGTACTGATTCTACACCTAGCACCTTTATAACCAAGTTGTGGACTGATCTGCTTTTATTTGAAGAAGTTGTGCAGCTCTTGACCTTTGTAAGTTTTGAGATATGTACTTAAGGAAACTAAAAATACTTCACTACTGTGCACCTCTGGTAATATTTAGTTACAAAATAATAATTTACATAATACTTTTATTTTATTTATTTATCATCTATCTCATCATCTCCTCTCCTCTAAATAGAATCTATCTTTCTTTTCTAATCTATAAATAGAATCTATCTATCTATCTATCTATCTATCTATCTATCTATCTATCTATCTATCTATCTATCTATCTATCTATCTATCTATCTATCTATCTATCTATCTATCTATCTATCTATCTATCTATCTATCTATCTATCTATCTATCTATCTATCTATCATCATCCTTAGTTCTGCGTTAGCTGTAGTAAATACTGTTACCCAGCAGAGGGCGCCAACTACATTCTTGACATTTACGGCTTCTGGATGCATACAGTGCAGTCCACACATGGACAGAGATGCTTTTCTTGGCCTGTGTTTTGTGTTTTATATTCATCTGTTCTATGCCATTAGCTTAGGATATAATATTTCAAACGTTTCAATAAGGTCCATTTCATCTTTACTTGCCTCGACTTTTCATAGGCCATTGCGCCTATAGATAATGAAAAACACAGAAAAGACTCAAAACGTTCTTTCTGGATCGTTTTCAACTCTTCAGTTTATGCCTGACTAGTGTGGCATGTAACAAATCAATGGTTTTGATGTCTTCCGGATGGTTAAGGGTGCCGCTGATGTGGCTGGCAGCATGCGCTGCCAAGGTGGTTGGCAACGCCATCTGGCCTGCACATCCGAGCGCACTGTAGCGGATCTTAGCGTGTTCAGATGTCCTATCAAGCCGTCTGTGTGTTTGTTTATCAGTTTTTTATTTGTCAATTTGCTTTCTGTCTCGGACCAGAAGAAGGTCATGGAAGACTGCCAAACCTTAGTCCAGATAGTGACCCTATTGACCAATAGAGTGCCGGAAAAAACTGTCCATGGATCAACGGTTACATGCTCATTACCATATCATGGTCTTCGCACAATATCTAGCATTTAAAGCAGTGACAGAAAGGCAAATATCTTTTCGAACTACACGCAAAAAAAAACTGTTTACGTCAATTTACGTCAAACGCTTTGAATCAACTCCGCATCAAATACAAAGGTGCTTGTAAATGCAAAACATATCACTATAGAGACACTCTTTACCCTTGTGTTTGAAATGTCTTGGGCATTTTTCCACATTCCGTGTTATTTTTGCCCCGGGTCCTTGTTAATTTCAGATCTTGCTTTAAACCCACATAAATCTTCAAAGACATCCTTCATTTTCACAGGGAGTTAATCTCAAGGAGCCCCTGAAGGCACGTTAATATCGTGACAGATCTCTGCGGCACACGACACAAGGAAGCGGTCTACCCTTTTGAATAAGAAACAAAGAATCAAGCATCAATCCTCTCTTGAGTCTCTTCATTTGGCTTCTGGCCCGTAACCGATGCCCCTCGCCATAATCTCATACATGCCCCGCCCCCCACAGTTACTCCCATCTGATTGGCCCCTGTGCTCGGCATGGAGCTCTATAATCGCATGCTGGCCACAATATGTATTTTCGTCATTTACACATCATTTCTTCAAGCACTCTATTGTGGTTTATTTCTCTCGGGGTCCGTGGCCGGCACAGACGGGCAAACGATCCGTCAAACACATCGTTCATTGTCCGCAAGCGTTTGTCTCAGAGCTCGGTGTGGTCCAAATCAACCGAGCGTTACCCTAAATTCGAAACCTTTACTCATCTCTGTGATCGTGATCAAAAAGTGCATCGCTTCTTTTGCCTCCAATGTAATTATAATGTTGGCTGGTTTCAGACGGCCTGTTGATTTTGGCCCTCCGTCTCTGCGGCTCCGTGCTTCTTGTGATAGCTCTGATGCAATAGGAATTTTACAATGGCTCTGCTGTTTGTCTTCGCCGCTCTGTCTTCTTAAAGCTGATGACCCCACAATGGCCGGATAGACTGCTTTAATCCAGAAAAGCTCATGTTTTTGACGGTTGTCTGCAAAGTACTCAAGCTATCCTACAGAAGGCTATTGTCTCTTCGGAACAGACCAGTCGTATTTGCTGCTGTTAAGCTCCATAGTTCACACTGTAGTGCAGTGGCTATTGTAGAAAGGTCACTGTGGCGCTCGCTCTCTATCCAGGCGCTACGGACCGACAAAAGCTTCTCTGATTGAGTTTTAGTGCAGGGCTAGGTAATCTAACTGGCTTTAGAACCTTTCTGAAGAGGTCAGGATTTATCTTTTCCGTAAAATGTATAGAAAGAAAAATATTCTATTTTTATCTATTTTCACGGCTTAGGTCAAGGAGGCATTGAATGGAGTCGTATGTGTCGCTGATCTAAATATGAGGTTTACTGAGACTGGCTGGATTGAGATTATGAAGAAAATAAGATTGATATGATATTAAATAATAACACTAGTTGAAGGGTGACAGTGCTTTTTCATTGGCTAGGCCGAAACTTTGGAATAGTCTTCCAGTCTCCCTCCGATTAGTCTCTTCCGAATCTGAATTTAAATCCAAGTTAAAAACGTACCTTTTTTCCAAGGCTTACGACTTTCCTTAGAGTATAAGGATCTGTCACCTATCATTTTGTTTTTGATTGTTTTCCTTTTTAGTGCATTGCGGTCAAAACTGTTTGTATTTATTTCTGTCTTTTTAGCAAAGGTTTGTACAGCACCGTGGTCAACTACAGTTGTTTTTATTGTGCTTTATAAATTGAATTGGATTTTGACTATTTCTTAAACTTTTTTTGATGTTTATCTGCAGTATAATTATTTTCATAGTCTACCTTGTTGAGCATGAAACATTTAATTTTTATGGTTGTTATTAAAGATGCAACAACGTAGCATCGATACTAAATAGACAATTTTTTTACTCTTTCCCCGCCAGCATTTTTTTTTAAGTTGCCAGCCAGCGGCAGCATTTTTTACGATTTTCACAAAATTTGAATGGCTGCCCAAATATTAATTAAATACATAAACATACAATATATCAAATGAAGGAACAGAGCCTCTTCTTTTAAACCAAAAAACTTTTCATTTGTTCTTTTTTATCATATCTCAAAAATGTCTAGGTTTCTTTAAAAATACCAAAGGGATAATTTTTTTCAGATCAGATTTAGAACGATGATTACAGAGTATTTACTGGTTTTGAATCCGTTTAGACTGTACTGTTTTATAAGGTGGATAACACCTACTCCATAATAGCGGAAACGTGAATTGCTGTAAAATCAGCAACATGAAATGCCGTAAAATCTCATCTTTGGCGGGGAAGTGCTGTCTCTTAATTGAAGAGAAAACTCTGCATTGGCTGGAAAGGAGTTCATGAGCATGTTGAAATTATTAAATGTAAATAATTCAATAATCTAAAATGTAAAATATAAAAAAATTCTGAAATCCACAATCATTGAGGAAGCTACACATCTCTTCTACTCAGAAGTCGGTTTATTTAAATTACTTGTCCGGTGACCTGTCAGCTCCTGTCTGACAGCGGGTTGCCAGTCACAAAAACCACACTTCAGCACTTTTCTAACAAAGTCAAGGAACAGATCACAGATTTCATGAGATGTTGGTCATGGCAATTGATGGATGACAAGAATGTTTATGTAAATGCACTCCGACCTTCTGTTTGGACACCTATAGACAGAATTGTTGATGCATCGCATTTACAAATGACATATTTACTCACCCTCATATCATTTCAAATAACCACAGAGGAGATATTCGGAAGACTTAACGATTACAGCTAAAAACAACACAGAGAAAATGTACTAACTGCATAATCGTCTGTAAAAATATGCATAAAAAAGACAGGTCAGAAAGGAACAAAAAAGGAGCCATCACTATGGACATGGGACATCGGGGGCATTTACCATCAATATCACCCTGTGAGCAGAGGGTGGGCCAGACAGGCGATAGAGATGAAAAGAGGAAGTGGATCACGGGTCGAGTCGAGAGAGCAGAGGAGACAAAATGAGAAGAGGGAGCCAAGAGCCAATAGGACTGGAAGGAAGTTGTACATCCAAGAAACGAGAAATTATTGGACACTAAAATGACCATAAACCTCCAAGTTCACAGAAAAATGGCTTGGGAGATTCACAGAGGCTAAAACACCGTCAAGTGCAGCCGCGGTGCAACAAGTTCAGCAGAACCCCGAGAACGAGGCGAAGTGACTCAAGAAAAGAAAATGAAGTACAGTAATGTGGTTTTCTTTCTTCGCCTTTTTTAATAGTTCTCACCATACTGTTGTGAATGTGAACACATTTAATGACTACCCATGTGTGCGCAGTGTGTGCAATATGTCTTGCTGTTTTTGACAGCAAAGCAATGTTGATATTACACTTCAGCTTCATGTAACTCATACATGATATAAACATCCACAACCTGCCATGTCACTCAAGTGTAAGACACTAATAGTCATGTACTGTAATTGAATCTTTCTCTTCTGTTCTCTGTCTCTCCTCTCGTGTCAAATTTTGTTGACACAGACTTCCATTCCACAGTGGGTTGTTTATTGTCTGTAATGAACAAACAAAGTTTGATAACAGACCTCTTCTGTATCGCTCACTTGTGTCGGAGCAAATGTTTTCAATGCTGGATGAACAGTAAGGATCTTTTTTTTAAAGATGCCTCAATGATATAATGGTAAAATAATGCCATTAATGATAGACTTTTGATGATGTGTTACACTGTGTTTTGCTTGGTACAGAACACATTAGAACCATTATAATTTCAAATTTTGTCCACACTGGATGCACACCGGACGCGATACGAGGAATGGCTTGTTCTTAATGGGTCTGTTGTGTTATTTCTAGTACGTTCTATTGTCGTTGCGTCGTGCCGTGCTGCATCCGGTGTAGACACGTGTCACCAAGAAACAGTTTTAATAATAATAAAAGTTGAATTCAACTGGATTGCTTTCCGTTTAAACTGACTGAATAGAAACTTAATTATTCATGCATTTCAGGCATTTAAAGAGAACATTCTGGCCCTTGGTAACGTCGTCTTTCAGGATTGTTGCTGTGCATTTAAATGTTCTGTCTCAGCGCTACAGATATTGACTTTTAATAGCTTGTGTCTGAACCGCAGACTTACTGTTCAGACATCATGCTTTTTATTCCTTACACCTGTAACGCAACATTTTGCTGTCGTAATTCTTGCTTGGTACCAGGGGAAATATTTACACTCGACAGAAGTGTTGAAATCTCATAGTGATGGCTTTAACAGTCTGTCACACTTTAAGAATTCAAAACCGTTATTTCATGGTAGCCAATCATATTCATTATCATGCTCTAGCTCTGGACACTCCACGTGATACTTTAAAGGGTACAGCAATTCATTCGTATTAGCAAAATGACTGATAATCGGACTTATCAAATGCATTATTTTCACTATGGGGGCCGTGGTTCAATGCATGTGGCCAAACAGGAATGAAAGAGAAAATCATTTTTTGTTTTCTATATTATCAACCAGATGAAATAGATAAATGTGGATTATAAATAAGGTTGCAATTAAAATTCCAAAAAATGGTTTACAGTTTGATGGCATAATCTTTATACAGTTACCGTTTTATTCTCTAGTTTAGAAAAAAAAGATCCATGAAGAATAATGTTACTATTAATTCTGAACAGTAGAATAAAGTCAAGAGGAACAGATTTCTGGTTTGGTGTTGATAAACACTTGAGCCTTATGGATGAGGTTTGGGAGTATTGCTAAATATGAACCAAGACAACAAAAATGTTTTATGACAAAAAGAGGGCTCTTGTGAGAGGCACAAAGGCCATTCAAAAACCTTTATTTTTTATATTGTCCCATTAACCCACCATTAAGACTGCATGACTGTAAATCGTCACCATACAGAGTCAATTTATCATTGGGTTTTGATCTGTGTACTGTTTCTGTTCCTGCTACAGCTGTCTGGTCCAGATCTGCATTAGTTTGGCTTCAGCCCAACACTCTTAACCAGCCATTTCTCTCAAGCTGGGAGGCTGCAACTTTACAGCCAAAAGGTATTATGGATGAATCTCTTGATTCCTGCATTTGGCAAAGCAGCACATATTTGCCTATGTCTCATGAACAGCTGTGATAGAGAACTCACTATTAAAAACATTAAAATTGGGTGGAATTCCCCATATAGTACTTCATTTAGTAATGCAATTTATATCGGCAGGTGCACGAAAAGCTTGCGGTGCAAGAGTTATGAGCCTGTATGATCCATACATTTCTCATATTTTATCTAATGTACAAGGCAATGACTCGAGTGATCAGTTAGTTTAGTAACTTTATTTCCTTCTATACTCTCAAAATGGCCTTAGATTAGATGTTGAATTTTTTTCCATGCAGAGAAACAATAGAAAATCGAATGGTTTTAATGGTTATAATAGAAAATGGAATTGCTTTTAATGAAAAGTATAATAGTGTCTACTGTATGTGATGCATCCTATTGGAATAATGCCCAAAACACACTACAAAAAGGACATTTGTAATTGTAATAGAAAAAGCTTATGGTTCATAATGGTATTTTAATGGAAACCATTAGAATTTCTGTAATGGTTTCTATTGGGTTTCAATGTTTTTTTGTCAATTGTTTCAATTGAAACCTGGTTTCAAAAAGCGTCCCATGTGCCTCTTTGTACAAATAAGTTGGTCACGAATTTACTTGATTAGTGACCTAGAAAAATGTAAGAGGCAAAACTTGAAAACTCTTGAACTTTTCTTAGAGAACGTTCTGTATGTATACATCAGATTTAAGTCTATGAAACCGCTGAGGGGTATACATAGAATTCATTATATTTAAAGATTCCCTTGATATTTTTAAGGCCTGAGGTTGAACCACTCACATTTACTCTCACAATGCACCGGTTGTTTTCTCTGTACACCAGAGCGGATCTCAGGGCCGGTGCTGTCACATAATGTGAAAAACAGAGCTCGCACACTAATGCATGAGAGAAGCTTTAGCATGAGAAAATGCTTTTTAAACTGTGAACAACCTATAAGTAATCATTTTCTTGTTAATATATTAAAATAAATCGTCACGATCTAGTATTTTGGGCGTTTAATGAGAAATGTGTAACCTCTGTGCCATAAATTAAACAATTTTCTAAACAGGTCTCCCAGTCAGCAGCTGATTGGCCATGCAGATAGTCCCGGCCCCTCCCCAAACTCACGCCACTCGCCAAAATTTTGCCACCGTTTTACCCACCTCTATAGAGATCAGACATTAAACCGGTTAATATCAAATGAGGGCAGACATTTGACCAGTCTTATCAGATGAAATGTTCTGCATGGGTAAACAACCCAGTTGTAGTAGTAAAGTTTCCCACCACCATCGGCAGTCTCTGATCTACTTGTTAGAAGAGTTTCCTGCGTTCTGGACAAACTGAACCCGTGACCTCAGGGCGTCAGGCGTGCCAGTCAGCGAGCTACCGGCGGAGCCTTCAGCTTGTTAGTCTGAGTGCCATTTGATGCCCAGGGGAGATGCGTCTACCACAACAGCCTATAGTACGTTCAGTAATTGACAAACTAGTTTCGCATCATTAAACCACTTTCCTTTCTTAAAATCTGCCTCCATCCAGGCCACAGTATTATTTTGACAGGCTTTATTGTGTACCAGTAAAAATTGGGTGGACAGACACAATACCAGAGAGTACGTCAGACGTGGATGCGGTAACTGAGAAATTCACTGGATTTCCATTGCTTTACCCGAAGAGACTGAAAGCGCAGCTATGAGATGTTCTTGTTTTATTTTATGACTCTTTCTTTAATGAGAAGCTCCCCAAGCCTTAACATTTCAAACTTAAAACAATGCTCGTGACCAAATACTTTGGTACTTTTAATTGGTTGTGAAAAGTGAGTGTTACATACCAGAATGAAGCTGGGAGTGGTTGAAAAAAATCGAAGGGATTGTGACGTTAGCCGAAAAGGAATGTTGTTTTAAAGGCGGAACAAGTTATTCGTTTGATAAAAGAAAAATGTCGTTAATTGGAAGAATGTACACTTAGACAAAACCACTGGGACATTTCTCAAAATATCCTCTTTTGTGTTCCACAGAAGTAAATCAATCATACGGATTTGGTTCCAAACCTGTATCAATTTCTTTGTTTTGCGAAACGCAAAGGAAGATATTTGGAAGAACGTCAGTAACCAAACAGACCTCATCCCCCATTTACTGCCATAGTAGGGTAAAATACTGTAAATACTCTCAATGGGGGATGAGATCTGTTTGGCTACTGACAAATATCTTCCTTTGTGTTTAGCAGAATATGGAAATATATACAGGTTTGGGAACAATCTGAGGGTGACTAAATGATGACAGAATTTTCATTTTGGGGTAAACTATCCCTTTAAGAGCGACCAGACGTCCATCTTTGCCATACAAAGGTTTTATAGAAATGGATATTTTATGCAGGTTGGGTAAAACCTAAAGGTAAATGAACTTTAAACGGTCAAATGGGCCAGTTGAGTTACGGTATGTTGGTAAAACACTTCATGCAGCTCATTTGGTTCATGTGTGTTACGGGATCCGAATGAACAGACCTTGCATAAATAAGACGCGTTCGCCCTCAATGACCTTCCAGAGGTTTTGTTTCCTTTGGTGTAACGTATACATATAATCCACAGAATAAATCATACAATCGCGGTGGGCAGAGCCGGTCGATTTAAACACAAAACTTGTTCTGCAGTGTCCTACCCAGCACAGAACGTTCTGTTTATTGTAATACAACAAGGCTGTGGCCATAACCGAGAACAAAGCCTTTTGTAGAATAGAATGAAACCGCTTTCTAAATCGTAGAGTGGGCATACGTTCCATCTGCATGTGGGTGAACGGTGATGAAAGGAGACGGTTATATTCCTAAAGATAGATAATCCATAAACCTGGCATGTGTGCGGACTGTCTGGGTCGCTGGGGAAGATCTGATCTCTGGACGGAGGCAGAGGGAAGACATTGTTCTAGTTCAGGTCCCGGTGCCAGCTCATTACTATAGCACGCCAGGTCATGAGTTCATGGGTTCTGTGAGAGGTGGAGGATCATCTTGATTACTGAGAAATTAAAGCAACCAATCAATGTTTTCTTGGAAGTATGGGGGGCAGATGGCTGTTGCATTATGTCTGCAAGTAAAATATAAGTGAAAAGTCAAATGTTTCATAAGTGGGCTGATCGTATTTCTTCTTTCTTGAGCTGTTTCTTATTATCATGTAAGGCTCGGTCTCCCTTCGATCTGGTGCCGTGCTCTTTTCCCCTGCCAAAGACTTTTGTTAGTTATGCAAAGTTATGTACTGTAAGGCCTGTGACAGTATCTGTGTCCCGTTGATTCGTCTCTTCAGGTTCACAGCTACTCTCATGTAATGCAACTTGGAAGCAATGCATGGCCTTCTTTTATTGAGGTTTTATTGAATCAAAGCAGATGCAAAATAAATGAACTGTCAATATTTTCTTCTTGTGGGATGGAAATGTTTCGCTGGTTGAGCGCAGTTGATTTGTTATGCAAGTGTTTTTTTTAAACATGCTGTTTAAATTTATCCACAATGTCGCATCACGTTTCATCCGATTATTCGACATTTTAAGCACCATTTAATACATAAAAAATGTTTTGTGATCTGATATAAATAATAAGCATGAACCTGCCACGTGTCTTGCTGTGGATTACATGCCCCCCCTAAACATGACACGACACAGACAGACGTGTAATTCTGAGAACTCTTGGCAACGCTGACTTCAAATCTCCACCGGCAAACAGAGTCAGCGCCGCCCACTCGACACGTTTTTCATGCCTCAGCTGGGAGGCTTTTGCCAGCTCATTCAATACATTTTGTGCGTCCAGTTTCAAAACAGACTTTACCTAAAGCATCAGAGTCTGTGTTAGTGTAGTGTCCATTTTTTGTTTGCTGAGTAAACAGCGTGAAGTGAACACTCCTGTTAAACTTAAATCTGTTCACAGAAGCCGTCGAGTTCCCTTGAAATGTAACTGTTTCTGGAAAGCGTAGATTATTTTGATGCATTGAGCTTTAATAACATCCAGTGTGGCACTTTGATCTGAATGGTGTGGGGGGATGGAGTTGCGTCATGAAGACCACCCACGACACTATAGCTTTGTACCATCGCTTTTGCAAATGTGTTTTGCAAGATAAGCATCAGTTTTACAACTTCTTACAGTTGTCGCTAGAACAATTTTGCAACCAATTAGCAACGCCCTAGAAACCACTGACAGTGTGCCAGCATCATGGTATGGTGAGTTTTGTCTGGGTGAGCACCACTTAACACTTAACATAATGCCACCATGTAAATATAAAGCTTTTATTATGATTATACATGAACCAGGGTATTACATTTAGATTAGCCTGTATTTAAATCAATTTATTAGTATAATAATGCAAAATAAAAGAATAGAAATGCTAATGACGCCTTAACAAAATAAAAGTCAAATGCATGACTGTGCATAAACACTGTGTGCCCACTTTTTCTAATCATTTTTTTTCTAATTGTTTAACACTAATTCATGCATACTGTAGCTGATGGGACAAGTGTAGCAATAATGTGGTGAATAGAATTAGAAATAGAATAAAATTGAGGGAAAGTGCTTTAGATTGAATTATGCATGTTGTCTCTATTGGTCTCTTTTGCTGTATTAAAGTCCTGTAAATTTTGAATAGAAGGTACAGGACATTATTGGGTGAAGAGCAAGGGAATGTGTTTTCCTAAAGTAGGCACACTACCTCCTAGCCCATAAATCTGCGAAGCATTTCTCCTTAACAATCAAACAACGTTTTGCACTATTGTTAATAGAATTTATTGAAAGCATTTACACATAACCAGAAACGTATACGAAAAATACAGTATATATACACACACACCTTGAATGCAATAGAATATATAGATAGATAAACCTATATAACTAAATCTCCGTCATGTCAGGTTGTGTATTGGTTTTGAAGTATATTTTAGATCAATACATTTAAAAAATCCATTTCAGAATTTCAGTTAATCAGTCAATAATGCCGTTCAGTCATGGTCTTAATACAAAAATGCTGGGACATAAATCAGTATTTCATGAACCCGCAGTAACAGTGAATGACTTTCATGAACCTGCTGTGCTGTATGTAGATCTGTTACAACAATTACTACATTACATACGACCAGTTCTTTCCAAATCTTCAGTAACGTGATTCAAAATTATTGCCATCATCATTCTCTGCATTTGAGATTATATACGTGCTACTTGATTTTTAATGGAGAAAAATAACATGCATAACAGTTACGATAACAGGGGGCAGAGGCTATTTATGCTGATGTTTGATTATTTGTGGTCCCCACAAATTTTGTGGTTTCTCTCCCTGGACAAACCGTCCATGCGTTTTTTGGATACACACTATTCCACCCCCAGCTGTCTCTCACCCCATAAACCCCTCTCACCCCCCAAAGGCAGCCAGAACGGGAAACAGCTCATACTGTTTATAAATGAGACTATACAAACCTTACTCAAAGACTGGAGGTTTCCTTAATTTTCCACCTAGACGTCTCTGTGCTTCAAGACCTGCTTTCGTGTTTTCTTTCATGACTTCTTGTTACTGACATTTTTTTTACTGACAAGCACAAATTAAAGTGGTAGCCAGTGAGGGGTAGGATCTACAGCGACTTGCACAATATGTATGCCTTTTGAAGATATTATTCTATGTTAACAGGGTTAAAGTTTTCTGTGATCCAATTGACTAAATTTGAATTACGGTCTCATAAAAAAGAACACAATTTATCCCAAGGACGGGATTATCCCACAATTGGTCTTTTTCTCTGTTTCTATATTCAAAGCCTTTGGAGGATTTTGATGCCTCTAAACATCTGCAGCAACATTTCTGCAGCTGCCAAACTTGCCAGAGTAATTAATCACATCCACAAGATAGTGACTGGGACTTTAATCACGAAAAATGAACATAAACAGAGAGAGGGAATTGGTTATTGTAATTATATGTATCGTACCACAAATGTCAGGTGCATTATTATTAGTAATAGATTCTGATTCGTATTCTATTAGGACAGATGAGAGTTCTTATCTCAGTTGGTATCACTTTACATTAAGGTCTCATTTATTAACAAGAGTTAATGCATTAGCTAAAAGGAACAAACAATAAGCGAAATATTTATTCAATATTCAATATATATTTTGTCATTAATTTATCTTTGTTAATGCTAAAACCAATACAGTTGTTCATAGTTCATATTATTTCATTGGAAATTAACTTCTTAACTTTACTTAAATTTTGTTTTATTTAAATTGTGTTATATGTTAATAACTAATGTTAACAAATACAACCTTATTATAATGTGTTACCTGTTTGACCACTAGTCAAGTCAAATTTCATATTTCATGGTTGAATTAAAACGACATTTAGGTTGAAATTTTTAGGTTATTTATTTATTAGGTTATCTTTTGGACAAAAGATAAGAAAAAAGTTTCTTTGGAAATCATGTATACGTGAACATGTATAATTATAGTACAATGGTAATTTAACAGGGACAAAGAAACGAAATAAAACAACAACTTGAAGGTAATTAAAGCCAAACGCTTTTTTACAAACAACAAGAATCGGGAGAGGATTAACAATCATTGAGTTAGAGAGTTGTAGTAAAGCAAGTAAAGCTATTTTCATATTGTTTTCTTTGAAGTTTTGTTTAAAAACAAAATCAATTTCATTGATTAACTGGCGTTACAGAGAGCTAAAGAGATTATGGCGATTGGTGTTAGTTTCCAGTTAATCCTATTATCCTGTGGTTTCTGGCTTTTGAATAATGATTCAATTACCTTGAGTACTAATAAAGCTAATGTGCAAGACGTAAAGTCATAGATAAGATCAGGCAAGTGTGCTTAGGTGCTGAAAAACTTGCGTTTGTTCCATTGTCTTTACGTCACTGACCTTTAATGGTAATGAATAATCAATTTGTTGATGTTAAGGGTTTTGTGTAGAGATGTTGTGTAGAGGGCAACCTGATCGTCAGGTCTGATACAACAGGTCAAGATATCGCCAACATCTCATGATCCCAAGACATCCTTCCACGGAAGCTACTGTACGCTTGGCATTTGTGCGGAAGCAATGTGATGCATCTAGGTTTACAATACATGGGTCAGGCTTGCCAGAACTCCTGGATGTGTTTTTAACTTTTGCATGACCCAATTCTTGGCCTAATCCATCATCCCATTTTAGAACATAGTTCTCTGCCAACCATCTTTAAAGTTGTTCCCTCTGTGGAGAAAAGATCAAGTTAGTCCTGTAGTTGTAATTTCCTATCAAACATATACTCGGAAAAGAAAGTTTTAGACCCCAAATAAGACATTTTGCCAAGCTCATGTTCAGACCGCATGTTTACTCAGACTGTCTAGCAAATAGCACAATTGGCTCTCTCATGATAAACAAAACCAAATACTGACGAGCGTAGTGAACCTCCTCGCCAGCATTTCGAGGAAATCGGAAGAATGGAGCCACACTGGGCTTGTGGTGTGCCAAAGTCCTTGACTTTCCACAGCTGACAGGGTGTTTTTAGCACTCAAGGAATGGGATGAAAGTTCCTTGACTAAGCGTTGAACTATCTTCACTTTTTCCTCTATTAAGTTTAAAGGGACCGCTCACCCAAAGATGAACATTTAGTCAGCGTTTACTCATCCCCATGTCAATTCAAACCTGTTTGGATATTTTGAAGAACATTGGTAACCAAACAACTTTGGACCCCACACAAAAGTACACAAAACCAACAAGACATTTCTCAAAATATCTTCTTTTGTGTTCCACATAGAGGAAAGAGTCATATACTGTATATGTTTTGAACGACATAAGATGAATAAATAATGACAGAGTCTTTATTTTAGTGTGAACTATCCCTTTAGAAGATACAGTAAAATTCTAATATTGTGTTTGATCTCTAGGCATTTATATGGATACATATTTTCTCTTACAAAAAGCTCTTCTTTGGTGGTCATCCAAGTCCAGCTGTCAGTGTCCTTTTCTCAGTCAGTTGTATCTGGTTGTCTTGTCAATGTTTAGGTGGTTAATATGCTCCAGTTAGGTGGTTAAGGTTGTAATTACGCCATTTGGCTACAAAAGCGTCCTTTTCCAATAACATTTTCACATTAGTTTTTATAACAGTAGATGTTTACCAGTCCATTTATTTTCACAGCTCAAAAGTTCTAGTAAAGGCCTTGACATTGGGAGCGACACCATAGGTGTCATCATGATTTTCTGGGAGTCGTGTGCCAGCCTTGCAACTGAGATGGAATGTGAAGCAACCGCTTTCTTCAGGTATTTTAAAGTTCCTTGTTTTGAATCTATGACCATTACTTGTCCGGAGCTTTAACCAATCCAACACCATTCATTTAATTCATGCTATCTGCCAAACAGTATTAGTGGTATATGGGTATAAAGGGGAAGGGTGTTTTGGAGTTTTTTGGAGCGTAGTGATGAGATTCACATGGCATAGTGATCATGTTTCTGATTATCTTTATTTGCAGTATTGCTGACAAGCATCCGAGATGAACTGCTCGTTGATTGAGAATGCCCAGTGCTGTCATCAAGGCAAGGGGTGGGTGTATCATATAATCTAAAAAGATGCCATATACTTCATTTGTAATTTCAGCATTTTATTGGCTTAAACTTTAAATTGCAAATTCATGTCATTTTTCAGAAATGCAACCAAGGATTGTCTTCAGTTACAGCTGGGCAAGCGTGCAGAGAACCCACAAGCTTTACATCTAATCTATGCACATTCAACTAACTGTTCACTCAGCGAAACCCACTGCTGACCGATTTGACACGTCTGTATTACATTTTCAGTCAAATCATTTAGTCTGCAGGTCGCATTGTATGTGCTGTTACATAAACATGCACTGTTAGATTTTGTGGTGTGAGAGTGTAGTCGGCTAATCCTATTCTGTGTATCAGGATGAGCAGGGTGAAAGTAAGTTCAACCTTTCACAAGCAACTAAATATATAATCAGAAAGAAAATACATATGCGACTCATTTTGAGTGGTTGCTGGTGAGAGTGCCCAAAACATCGTGCTTAAAATGATTGGAAAGTTGGTACGATCAATGCATACTGATAGCACCCTAAGCTCAGTAGTTCACAGTCTGGATGCACTTCTTGAAAAAGCATAAACCTCTTTTTAGTCCAAGAAAGACCGACGTAGGCCAAAAAGAGTTCATTTAGAACGAGCCACCAGCTCATCGCAGAGGTAGTAATTGAATTTTTGGCTATATTCCTGTTTGTTGTGGATGAAGACGTCGCCAGCCAAGTTTGCATTCTCATTGTCCGTTGGCTTAATTCCTGCTTGTACACACTGTGCAGATGGGAATAAATATTTGCAAGGAACATATAAAACAGATGAGACCGTTTACAATTCTGAGCCACAACAATAATACAAGCAATCCATCCACTTGGACTCATTGAATGACTAAAACGAATGAGGATGATATCAACCAGTGTAGCGTGGAGATCATAGCATGCGTGTTTTACGGTTTCCGCGGAATAAAAGACACCAGTAGTTTATATAACATTTCTAAGCTGATTCAACAGGACAGAATGTAACATTTGACTCGAATATGTTTCTATCTGCCAAAACAATCTGAAATCTGAGGGCATGAATATTACGTTCTTCAATTCTTCAGGACGCTATATTGATGTTGTATCAAAGGGGTTGTTTTATGCAACGGGTGATAAACAGAGATCTGTTTTGGGATATTGTAACGTTTGTTATGGTTTTGGCAACCTGAAAGAATGCAGCCACACCTTTGGTTTATATTCCAACCACGATGATAAATTATACATATCAAACAATCGTTACGGCTCATTTGGATCAAAAGCTATATGGCACTGGGCCGTCAGAATGGTTAAGATTATAAAATGACCAGGAAGAAACGATGGAGAAGGATGCTTTCTAACAATAATTTTCTTTTTGCAAACGTTTAATTTACAGGAGATTTCTCTTGTCATAACAGACAAACTGGATCGAATCGAATATTGAATTTGTCAGAATATTGTCTTTTACTACAGAACCTTCAAGTCAAAGTGTGAATTGATGTGTTTGAAAGATATTAGGAAGGAAGCAACTTGTTTACACCATCAGAAAAAAATTTAGTCTGTCTTTTTGTGATGTACCTTATGATGTTCTAATGTGTACCTTTAGGCTTAGATAAGAGATAAACGTATTTTTCATTGTGTGTTAACTAATAGAACCTTATTGTAAGGCTTAGGCGTGACAGTGTTTTTGGCGTGGAAGGCGTAATCGTTCCTATGTGAAATCATGTGATACATTGTAACAATGATAAAAGCTCTATAAACAAGGCTTAAGCAGGAAATAATTGATTCGCTGAATAAATAAAAACCGCTGTCTGAAAACAATCTTCAAAAGTGAATCGTTATTCTGCTCTGGCAAGGATCTTTTGCCAGTATACATGTTTATATCACTGTAAACATAAATTGCATAGCATATTATAGACTTTATGGCTCTGCATATTTTCATAATGTCCTGTTGCCTGAAGTTCAAGACTTCATTTCCAAAAACAACACTACATCGTACCACATGAATTAGACTGAGCTGAAAAACATAATTGCAACACTTTCAGGCCCTGCGCTAGCGCTCCAGCAAGGTCAGTTTTGTTTAAGAATGATGTTGGACCGGAGTACCAAACAATATGGACTGGACACCCAAACAAGTTCAGGCTTGGTGTGCTCGTAAAGACGAACCCATCGACCCATCGCATGCAAGTCTGTAAGTTGAGTGTCAAGAGAGACCCACCGAGCTGGTCATGAAACTAGGCTGAAAGGGAGAGCGATATTCCCCACCCTGCTCGATCCTGCTATTGTTACGGCACTATTCATGTGGGACTGGCTGATGTATAAGATAAACAGATTTTCATAATTTCCCCATCCCCTGCTATCCTCCATGTTTTCTTTTGGACTCAGATCTAAGGTGAAAACCACTGTAAGCAGCCTCTCATGTAAACACTGTGTACACAAGTAGAGATGGATGTGTGTGTTTGAGATGCAAATGACCACAGGACAAAGGAATCTTTGTGTTGCTGACCTTAATTGGCTTGGATGAAGTTTCTGGGTCAGTGGGATAAGAGACGATGTTGCCCTGGCCGCTCTGCCGCATATACAGTATGGAATCACGCTGAGGGTTACCACCCGGAGATTCGAGCGCTATGATCTCCACCAGATGAACTTGGTCATTAAACATAAAAAATCGTATGACTTATAGAACCAAACCAGTTTGGCAGGATATCAGGAAGCTCTGTGATAAACAAGAGCAAACATGGTTAAGGGCGATGTCACATTGTCAATCACACTATAATTACTGGAAATATTTGTGGGCGAGGCCATGTGGCTCTCCATGCACTTTCAATGGAGGAAAGAGTATAGCGTTAAGCTTTGTGTGTTAATGCTTACCCGACCACAACAATGATAAGCATCCACTTATTTGCAGCACCAACAATTATCTAATCAGATAAGTAGATAAACGGTCTACTTTTATTTGCTTAACTCATTTTATACTAAATCTGTCTATCTGTCAGTTTATCTATACCTCCCTAAAATCATGTCTCCAATTACGCAGGTTCACGCGTAATCGCCCCTGTAATCAATAACCAGTTTCCATCTTTATATTGCGCGTCACGTCTAAAGAGAAAGCCCCTTGTTGTGACGTCAGGCTCCCACCACGAGCTTTATTTTAAAAGCCCGGAATGATTTACGGTCTAAAAACACACGGGGCGATCCGGGAACCTGCCCAGCGGAAAGCCTTTAGTTAACTGTAAAGCGAAAAGGACGGGAGAAGACACCGGCGCTCCTCCGTGCGTCTTTACGCCCGATGCTTGGCGAAGCGCAGAATCGGGTTCACCGTGCGTATACGCCCACATACTCAAGTCGGCTCTTCTTTCTTTAGGTAGATGAAAGTTTGCTAGGAGGGGGGACGGCAGACGAGATGATATCTGACCAAGATGAGTCGGAAAGGTGAACTTGAATAAGAAAAAGTGCGCGTCAAACCACCTGTTACAAATCTGCGAGAAATGGGCATGCTTAGCGTCGACCTCCTAGTGACTTTGCAGATCTTGCCAGGTTTCTTTTCCAACTGCCTGTTTTTCGTGCTGTATGATTCGGTAGTGCTGGTGAAGCGCGTGGTATCACTCCTGAGCTGCTCGGGCTCGACGGGTGAGTGGCATCGCATGTTGACCACGGCCGGTGTGCGCTCCGTATGGAACAGCTTTCTACTGGATGCCTACAAACAGGTAAGGATGACAGCGGGTTTTGGCGTCTTCGAGTGTGTCTGCTTACAGATTCAAATGTTTTCGTTATAATCATTGGTCAGTGCTGTGTTAATGTAAGCACAATAATGTAACGTTTGGTGACACTTTCAATTACAGTGTTAATAATGAATAGTTAAAAGTTTACTTACACCCAAAACATGTTGATCAAAGTGCAAGTATGTTTTCAGCACTATATTTTTCAGTATTACTAGAAGTCAACCACAACCCATGTTGAGTAACCTTTAGCCTATTTTAAGTTGTAAATGACTAAAATAAAGTGCAATTTGTTTTATGTTTTTTTATATGTGACATTTATAATATGGCACGCATCCTGTTACATACGTATATTATAATGGTACGCATCCTAGAGTTTGAATATATTTGTTCATGCCACACATTCAGTGCAGTTCTATTCACTTTGAAAGTGTGTGAACTTTGGCCTCCAGACAGTCAGTGACCTCACCAGATATTCATTAAATGTCTGCATCCCCGTTCCTGTTACTTTTTAACTGAAAATCAATCAAACATCACCCAGTGGGGTAAACTATAGCAGGTTAATGGGCATGTATTGTCCTGCCTAGCCATATGTCATCATTTGGTTGCATAGCCTTGCCTGAGGCAAACATTTTGTGGCATAATAACCACATTTTTTATTAGATATGGGATGAGAGTAATTAAGCAATAATTGAGTAAGAAAACCAAATGCACTCACTGTCACAGAATGGCATTATTGTAAAATGTCTTTTGTGGGCTCAAAGGGATCTTGTGCTCATTATGTAGATTAGCTTAAAGATGCTTAAGATGCTTAAAAGTTTAAGTTCTTATCCAAAAATGTGTATACTAACACATGCTCAAAACATCATTATCAACTTAGAACGGTGATAAAGCGTAGACTTTGTGAGTCTTATGCATCTGTAACTGTGAGATTCAAGGATCACATCACTTTAGGTTCTTAACTGCAGATACTGTTAAACCAGTTGTTAAATCATTTTTTCACACTTAGCTCATGCTTATTTCACACGTAACTCTTAAAGGCTTTATCTCTTATTCCTCCACCGAAATAAGCACTTTGCACGATGCAATCTCTGTAGTAAACTGTTCTATGAATGTGTAACTGTTTTGTTTAGGTGAAGCTGGGAGAGCCTGCTCCAAACTCCAAGGTGGTGAAGGTTCATGGCATAAACAGATGCTGGAGCATCGGTGGTAAGAGCCCTGACAAGTGCCACCTGCTGGACTTTGAGTCTCCCAACCGCCCATTAGTGGTCAACTTCGGCTCGGCCACTTGACCCCCCTTTATAAGCCAGCTGCCGGTCTTCCGGCGGATGGTTGAGGAATTTTCAGACGTGGCAGACTTCCTGCTCGTCTACATCGATGAGGCTCATCCCTCGGACGGCTGGGTAGCACCTCCCATGGAGCCCTATTCGTTCGAAGTGAGGAAACACCGTAATTTGGAGGAGAGGATGTTGGCAGCCCGTAAACTTCTGGAGGTTTTCTCCTTGCCCCCTCAGTGCCAACTGGTGGCGGACTGCATGGACAATAACGCCAACGTAGCCTACGGTGTGTCTTACGAGAGGGTGTGCATCGTACAGAAAAACAAAATCGCTTACCTCGGGGGTAAGGGTCCATTTTTCTACAACCTTAAAGATGTTCGCCATTGGCTCGAAAAGAGTTACGGGAAGTGAATGTTTTTCGAAAAAAAGTCAAATAGCCTTTTCTGTGAATGCTAGAAGAATTTATTTTTGTATGATGGACGGAAAGGAGGATAAGGTGCTTTCAGAGACTGTTTAAAGGTGGCTCCAGTGGAAACACTTGGGCTGGGCTCCAAGTCATTTTTTTTCTTGAATTGTTTAAATTGATCAGCAGGTGTCCTGGGTGGAGTTCAACATTCCTAACCACTTTACAATGAAATGAATATAGACACTCAATACTGACATGTGGTTTGCACTTCCATTTTGAGACGATTCGTTGATGCACTATTAATACCTTGTTCCTTCGCGAAATAATGTCGAGTTTGAATGTGCAATATTTGTATGCGACGTAACGGATCTCGCTTATGAACGTAAACCAAATTGCTGAACGGAAGAGAAAGCACAAGCACCCAGCTTTTTTATAAAAAAAGAGAATAATTTATTTTTATTGACATTCAATGTCTTATTTTTAATATGTGGCCTGTTTATGCGGTTGTAACGTTTTTCCTTCCCCTGTCGTAAAATGACAATCATTCATGTTCCATTAGCCATTACATCCCTGATATGCTGTCCAGTACGTTTCACCAGTAATCACGGATAAATCACTCATTACTGTACAAAGAAAACAATTTCATTTCACCGTTCTTGGTTAAGAACTGTAACTTTTCATGAATCCAGTAGTCCCAGCTGTCTAGTTTGGACACTTTGCTTTTACTGCAGTGTACAGGAAAACTGATGTAAAGTGGCTGTTTTACTCCTGAACGTTAGAGAAGTGTTTTCGAATGTTTGGCTAGAACTGACTCTGACGGATTTACAGTCATTCGCTTGGATCGATACAGTGTGGGTGTGTGCATGAAAATCCCAGACGAAATGGTCGCCGGTCCTGTCTGTGGTTGGATGAGAGACCACACCTCTCTGCTCTGATCCAAACGACTATGACTGTTAACATGCTGAAACGATCACTCTGAATCTGTTTGAGAAAGACTGTTTCCATGTAGTACAACTGATTTCTTCCTTTTAATAAATAAAAGGCAAGAAAAACTGCTGAGCTGCTGCTCGAATGATTCCTTTCCCTTTTTTGTCTTTAATTCTGGGAAATTTCAATGAGGGGTGATCGGCCGCAAGGAGTTCACAGGAAAACTCCAGATGGTGGAAAACCCTTCTCTTCGAGCGCATGATAATTAAAAGAAAAGAGAAGGAAAACGCGACAGCCGTAAGGGGTCGTGGAGTACACGTGATTTAAAAATGTGTCCGTAGCAATGCATAGAGAGATGAGTCTGAACATGTGCACCACAATCAGACCGTGTGACGCACAGAGGTCTCTGGCTGAACTTGTGCTTCTTTAAGGCTGCCAATAACTAAACGGCAAAAGCTCAGGGAGAACATGTCCCAGGGAAGTACCATGAAACAGAACCCCTTGTTGTGGCCGGGCATCGCTTCTCCGAGCGGAAAGATGTTATTCACAACTGTCCCGGTCTTGGAAAGCACCATGCTGCACGATAGAGCGGGACAAGTTGCCAACGTTAAAAATGGATGCACCAGAAAAAGAAAGTTAAACAACGGGGCCAAACACAAGCCCCACTCCAGGAAAGGGTCCCATGCTGTGCCTGCTAAGGATTGTGTCTGGTAAACAGGTACTGAACAGAATTCTAAGCAGCGTGTGAAGTGTTCTCATTGGTAGGATGCAGAACTGAGGGGGAAAACCCGGTCCGTTTTTTTCGCGTCGCGCCTTACGAAACCGTATCTTTGCCAAGTAGGCCTGTATAAATTAAAGTGAAATGTTTTTGCAGATATTTAAATGTATGTGTATGCAGTTCAAAGATTAAGGCATTTATGCTCATCCTTCGAAAACAGACTGTTTGGTTTGGATGGTAACGGACCGCTCTCTCTAAAAAATGATCCTAATATCAATATATTCAGGAAATCGGCTCAGCGTCTGACCTGAGGGATGCCAGACATTTTATTTATATTCAATACAAATTTTCCCACGCAAGTATAAATGAAAGAGAGAGTTTGTCTTGACATAACAATTTTAAGTCGTAAGTAAATTTGGGGAGCCATTAGGAAAGCCCTCTGACCTTAGTGCCAGGTCTTGTATATTTTATCTTTCCCCATGACCCATGTAACACAGCTGTTAGTGATGCACACAGTAAATGATGGATATAGGGCAAAACCATGCGTTTATCGAAGTTTTGTAGATATTGTAGAGCCAAGTATGTGCAGTTTAAATAGTTCAAAATGGAACATGCTTCAAATACCTTGATGACAAATCAAAGCACACCAACTTAAAATGTAAGCTTGAAAACTTGGCATTCTTCATCCATTATTTACCTCCTTTAAATTTGTCGATCTTTATATGACCACATAACATTATAAAACATGATATTGCGGGTTCAGAAAGTGTTCAAAAATATGATTATGAACTCATTTAATAGCTCACGTTTTTAGAGTGTAACATTTTTCATGTTAACCAATTCATAGGCATAATTTATAAGTAAAGTTGGAAATAAATTAACATTCCACTGCGAAGGTGAATCAAAGCTTTGTGTACTTGTTTTCTCCCTGATGTTAAAACCGCTGAATGAAAATGAAAAACTCACAACTTCTCCTAGAGGTATGAATTTATTTTGAATATATTTGGCATTAAGATGATCCATTAGGAATGTTGATCCATTAGGAATGTTGATCAGATTAGAGCAGTGGTAACATTTGCTTGCATCCTACTCGCTTGGACCAAGTTTCATTTATTTGATTAAAGTCTTTAATGAAACGGAATGTTTTCTTAAAGGGCCAGTGTATGAATTTTAGAAGTGAGGTTGGGAATTGCAACCAACGGCTCATTCCACCGCTCGCCCCTCTTTCAAAGCACTATGGTGGCTGACACAGGACTAAGATGTTGTTTTCGCTTCTTTTCCGAAGAAGAGCAGTTTGTCCGTTTAGGGCTACTGTAGAAACAACATGGCGGATTCCATTCAAGGGGACCCACGGTGTATGTAAATAGAAATAGCTCATTCTAAGGTAACAAAAACATAACGCTTCATTATGTAAGATCTTTATACACATCTCAAGACAATTAATTATATTATATTGCATTTCTGTCAGATCCTCCAAAAAGCCACACACTGGACCTTTAACATTCATTCAGTCAGACTTTCTATTTGATCTTAAATTGAACTTCATTCTTAATCACTATTATTAACATTACAATAAATCATAAAATGTCCTGTACGTCTGATACAAGTTGGTCTCATAGATATTGAATCTTCATGTGAAAAATTGTATAGACCTAACGGTATAAATCTTGTAATGCCAGTTTCCAAAAGCTCTTTCATAACTTGGTTAGGGTTGTTATTAAATGATTTTACAGACTTGTTAAATAATACATTCATGCCCAAACTTGATGGCTAATCATTTCTGAAGCTCAGCTATATTTAGTTTAGGCAGGGATGACTAATCCTTTATGAGGCCAAAAAGATTTGGTTTTAGTTGGCACTAGGTGTTTGCTGCAGAAAATTTAAGACCAGGTGAGGTGTAGTTTCAAACTTAAAATGTCCACTCCTTTGGCTATAAGAACAGTTACACTGTGAGCTGGCATTAGCCAGAAATACATTATACTTTCTTTGTGACAACTTGAATCATTCAAGTGCAACATAAACATTCCGCTTAAAACATCTGAGTGGTTGATTCATTTGTGATTTTGCGCCAGAGGGATAAAATGACACTAAAATTACCCATTCAGATTTACAATTCGCAATAAAATATTCCAGTCTGACATATGTTTTTCATCACACTCTTCTATAGGGAACATCTAAAAATGACTGGGTCATCTTGCTTTCTCACACCTTTGATGTCTTGAAAAAAAACACACTTTTAATTACAATGTACTCTTTGAAAAGATTTACTGCAGACAGCAGCGGCTTTTCCAGGATGACAGTATCTCAGGTGGGTTCTTCTAAAAGCCATTGGTTAAGATGTGTTTATTGCGCCAGCGAGACCAGCTCGGCTCATTACTCTGACAAAACATCTCAATCTTCTGGCAGCTGCCCTGATGGGGTCTATTTTCCAGACATTTATTTACAGTATGTCTCCACAAAAGCATCTCTTGTTTTCCATAATAATAGGAGGGGAAACGTTTATTCACACTTTCGTGAATGTTATTTTGTTTTGCCGATATACCTCCATAGTAACAATGTCTGAACTCCTCCTCGTTCTCCACAAAGGCTTGGTTACAGAAGCCTAATATTTATGTTGGCTTGTCAACCCAATGTAAATGTGCTCATTTCTCTGACCAGATCTCACCACTTGTCATTTTCCCTCCATAGACTTTAACTGACATATGAAGTATTTCTTCAGCTTCTTTCATCTCTAAAGCTACTTAATTTAGCGGGATTAATCTGAGAGTTGTTTACGGTCATATTTTTCTCACCACACAACCTTCAACCCTTTGATATCAAATGTTTTAAGAAATTCCTCTTGTGAAGAGCTTAAATCAGAGTATTAAGCTTTATTAAGTATTGCATACTGAGCTTTCAAACATTACGTTTTTTTAGAACAAAAAAGTAGTTAACTTTACGCATAGTGTACGCAGCATCCTTTATTAAGATATTATTCTGGGATTTTAAGCAAGAATAATGCTTAAAGTATCTTGCAGCAAATCTCTTTTATTGTTTTATTATTTTGTTTCTCTTTACCATTGACTAACATTAGCAGACTAGTTACTTGAACTCTTTAACCAAGTAGGCGAAGTCAAGCCTCCACAAATTTGGTTTCTTTTGTATTCACACCCTATTACATAAACTCTTAAAATGCTTCAAATTGCTCTGCAAATTTGGGTTTACACAATCACACAATTAATAGTATCAGTGGTCACAATCGTTAACTTTTAATATAACTAATAACAAAAATTACAAGTCCTCATACAAGTGTCTGCAGCAAAAACGTGGAAACTTTAGCTATTGGAGCTGCGAACCAGGAAATCCCATTAAGGTTTCCAAACTCAAAAGTTCTTTTAGAGTTGAATTAGGAAAGGACTTTCTTTCTTTCCTTTAACAAAAGAGAGGAAGTCTTTACAAGAACCATACTGTTCAGTGACCGAGATTTTGCTCCACTTACACCAAGCAAGGGAATGTTTGGGAAAACCGTGGCATTGTCTTCAGACAATACAGCATTGGTACATCATGCTGTCTTTGTCACGCCGGCCAGCACATTTCATCACAGACTCTTTTTCTGTCCTCCGGCTGCTCAGAATCCCCACTGCAAAACTCTGGTGATCACAAACATGCACCTGCACTTAACTGACAGGTCTGTAGAGGGCGCTGTGCAGTCAGTAACAACAAACACAATATGAACTTGCATTTTAAATGATCTGTTTAGTAAATGAGGCATCTGTAAGCAGTGTTGTGCAAGTTACTTCCAAACTGTAATACATTACAGATTACTTGTTACTGTTATTTAAAAGTAATCCCTTACCTTACAATATTACTGTCTCAGAATTGTAATACGTTACATGACTCCTGTATTACTTTTGAGTTACTTTCACCAAAATAACTACAGAAGTAGAACTTAACATTCTAAAATAAGTCTTTGAATTTTTGTATTTTCAAAATACAAAATACTTCTTGGCATTCAACCTCTTTAGACTGCTGATTTCTTGAATTAACTAGGCTATACACAAATAAATACAAAAAAATACTAGATTAAATGCATTTAAATACAAAATACTATTACAAAATAATAGTATTTTGTATTTCAAATGGATGTATTTGAAACACTGCCCATCCATGCAGTCTAATAAGGAGGTTGATTGGCAAAAAGATACTAAAATACTAAGATTAAATGCATTTAAATACAAAATACAATTCATTTTTTTTCAAAGGTATTTAAATGCAAAATAGTCCCATCCCATCACTGAACTAGATTATATAGAATACTAGTTAGTCATCATGTAAACGTTAGCATACCTTGTCATTGCTGCTGGTCACAGGGATCTTGTTAACTAGCTTCCTGAAAGCAGCCCAATGACCCCTCAAAACCAGCCCAAAGGGAATGAAAACTAGCCCAATTATTTTCCGGTGTCAAATCAAAGTTAACAACTGCCAAAAGAAGTTTCTATTGCTATATTTACTTATCTGAATGGTTTCCTAGGTATTGTACAGTATATATTTTTTGTTCTGATGAACTCAAAAGATGTTTTGGGGGATTTAGGAAAGCAAACAATTCTGGGTCACCTTTGACTACCATTATATTTTTTTCTGCTATGGTAGTCAATGATGCCAAAGAATTTTCAGTTGCTAACATTCTACCAAATATCTTTGTATTCAACCGAACAAAGAAATGTATACAGATTTGGAACAACTAGAGGGTGAGTAATCATAACAGAATTTTCGTTTTTGGGTGGAGTGTCCCTTTAAAAAAGATCCCACGTGTGCTCGAGGCCACACACGGAAATGGACGAGAAACGTGTTTTCTCTTCGTAAGACATGCAAAAACTTGCTAAAGAAATAAACATGGTTAAATGTATTGCATATGTATAATGTGTACAAGCACGTCAATGTTTTAGTTGTTCTAGACTGCGTCTAGCGCTGCTCAAGCGTGATATTTGGCAGCCGGAAGAATCAACTGTTGATCACTCACGCGTGATTTCTTTCATTGTGCAACGTGACATGCTCCTTAGTACGAAACATTGGTAAAAGCATAATTCGGATGCATTGTCTAATACCACCGCTATATTTAACTCTTTGGTTGAGCTGAGCTCCCTCGTCCCTCCCTGTACTGTAGCCGGCCTGTCAGATGCTCGTTCCCCACACTTTTGAGAACGGGCCGGTCCTGGGCCAGGTAGTCATCGGAGTATGAATACACATTAAGAATCTCATCAATTAACATTTATCCTTAGTATATAAATAAACATTTTGGCGGCCACAGTACATTATGAAAGTAGCCCAAAAACCCGCAACTCTATAATTTTTCCCGCAACTGCATTTTCAAAATAGCCCAATTGTGCGGGAAAACCGCCAAAATGGCAACACTTGTGCTAGGGCTTACAGCGAACCGGGCGGGGCAAATAGCATCGGACCTCGTGCTCAGAGGCTGAAATCATGCCGCGTTACAATACAAAATAGTTCCACCAGCCAGAGGGAGATGAATGACACCACACGCGTCTATTCACAAACAGGAAATACAACTTACTTGCGGGTTTTTTGATTTGTTGCCGGCGAAAAGTTTTTTGTAACGCAATCATTTCTGAACATGTACTGAGTAAAATATTACTGAAAATTGATTAGTAATGCCTTACACTACTGCGTTACAGGAAAAAGTAATAAGTTACTGTAATGCATTACTTTTGTAACGCATTACTCCCAACACTGTCTGTAAGTTTAATATATTATGAACATGACCGAATATTAGGTTACTCAGTGATGTCAAACAAAATCAACAATGTCTGCTTAATATTCTTATATTATCAAATTTCTTGGGAATATAGAGGGCTCCAGATTTATGAGACCTGTAATGTGAAAATGCCAGAATGTATTATTTTTCGAATTTTATTTGAGATTTTAATACAACATTATCAACATAACAATTTGAGTAAAAAGTTAAAATAAATGGTGAAAAATAAAATAAAAAGTGAAATGAATGTTTTGTCAACATTTTGCTTTAATTATATTTATGTTTATGAATATTTATTCATTCATTATGATCTCGAAGATATTGTACATGCTTTAGTAAAAGAAAAAAAAGATTAATATGACTTTAAAATGGTCAATGTCACAATGTTTAAAAATAGTTCAAAATCGTTAAACTTTTTGGCTTAGTTTTTGAATTCTTAAGGTCTCAACGTCTCAGACATTTAGACTTTACAGTGTATACATAACATTATTTCCTGTGAGTGAATGTGCTGTATGTGAGCCTGCTGATATTATTTTAATGTCTTTCAACCCTAATTCTTATGACACTGCAAATGTTTGGAAAATGTGCCACGAAACTGTTTTGCAATGCCTGATCTGATGATCAGTTGAAGTGGTCACCAGTAACCATTAAACTGTATACATTTTCAGAAATGTAATCCGTCATTTCATTTCTATCTCTCAGCTACTGAAAGTTACAGATTTAATAATTAAAACGTGTACAGAAAAACTACACTAAAAGAGAGAAAGAGAGAGAAAAAACACATTTTTTTTGCAGTTTGCTGGAATGTGTAGCCTGAATGGAAAAGCTAATCCTCAAACAGCAGTATGTTTTGCACAAACAAACTATATCCTCATCAGTCCAACACAGCAATGTCCTAGATGGGTGTGTTAGTATTCCTGTAAAGCAATGGCTGATCTCCAGTGTTCTGCAGCTTAGATTAATAATGAATCAAGGATTTAACCACATGCTCTCTCTCTCTCTATCTCTCGCCCTCTGAGGATCAGGTTCCTGCTGCATTTTTGGATTGGCATGGTTTTGATGATTCTCCATTCATTTGAGAGACAATAGGCAGATTTTGAACAGTAAAAAGATACTGTCTGTAAATTTAGAATTGGATGGGACCATGATTTATCCAGGAATCAGGGTCATTAGAGTCTGTGCTACATTGTGCTAAAACGTGTGCATTCATTACAATTTCTTTATTTTTACTGACAACAAGATTAAACTGCAAAATACTAAAGCGGCTAGATCTTTCCAACAGAACAAATGACTAATTCCTAGCAGAGAAAAGGTCTGTTTTGATGAATTGTCCCAATCAACAGAATTTATCTGGAACTTGTGGGGGGATTATTGGATTTTAAGCCTTTGTTGGATTTTAATTAACTTTCTGCCCAGAAAAGGTTTCCCATAGTCAGTGCAGTTCAATAATCCAGCCACCCATGTAATAAGATGTTCATTACGAAATTGTACATTTCACGCTCTGCTTTTATTTTCATGCCTGTGAGAGTAAGACTCGAAGCTAAAGAGAATATCAAATCTACCTGGACAAAGTAAAATAAGTAAGTGAAATCCGCTGCAAGACATTTGGATTCTTACATGGATCGAATACAATCTTTTAACAGATTTGGATGAAAACGCTAAAATAGCACTTAGTACTTTTTGACATGACAGGTTACAGACGTGATGAACATTTAGTATAAAAAAGTATGACCATTCACATATTGTAAATATAACATCTATACTGCATGTACTTACCTCTACATCCATCCTCCTCTCCTTCGTTAATGGACATTTAGACATGCATGCATTTATTCACATCTGTGATATTCTGACTTCACCTGAATTGTTGACAACAAACACGCATTATTTATTAAATCGATACTGAAAGCTAACTTGCTTCAAAGGTCACCTCTGACATTTAATGGTCATTAACAAAAAAAAGGGATTTTTCATTTCTAGCCCTTTTAATTTTTCTTAAAGAAAACAATGCATCATGTTTTGAATATCTATAAATGTGCAGTCAGCCATCTGTTACACTTAACATTTCATTTTAAACCTGTTTAGTGTATAAATTCATTTTATTGAGGCTTAGCCTCCCTCACCTGCTCAAAAGGACTGCCACTGGCGAGCATACATCTTATTCTGTACCTGGAAAAACTAGGGCTTACCTATTTGAACAAAGTAACTGAATAAAAAAAAACCCATAGAAATCTTTTTAAACCTTAAGATAAAATACTACTACTGGATATTGTTTTATTTATCTACACAAATGACTGCATGATAAGTTTGCATGATAAGTGTAACTCAAATTCCAAACAGTAACATGAGTCTTCTTAGTTTGTGCATAAATGGATGATGTCACAGTATCAGTCTGTATTACTGAAATTGTGCTTGTATTGTATTTTACACAAGATGCTTTTAAAGATCATTCAGTAAAAGGATTAATTGTTTCTGGTCATGATTTAGGTTCCCAAAGGAAAGAAAAAAGACACAATCTCTTAATTCGCTCAGTTACTTCTCGTAGACAGCAATCAGATGGAGAATGAATCGAGCCAGTCTCCTGCATTGTTTCTCCTGAGAGAAGGGAAGTAATACCCATCTTCTTGTGAGATCCAGAAGAAATATAACATCTCAAACTGTGCTCAGATTTACCAAGACACCAAACATTCAAACATCGTCATCAAGATCTTCCAAGACCATATTATCTGATCTGTGTTAGCTCTGATATAACTGTATTGTATATCTGTCATTTTCAATGGGCATTTTATTATAAAACACACAAAAAACATTTGAGACATGAAACATAACCGAGAACCTTTGAGATATTAAAGAGAAACCACTGTGAAATAGATTTTCTCCTCTGGGTTTGCATCTAGCAATACGACATAAAAGTTATAATTTTCTGTACCGTACATCATAATTTAATCACTGTAATTAATGAAGCAATTCAATTCTAACAGAGGTAAGATCTTAAAATTGTACATTTGCGTTCCCTTGATAACAGAATATTTTGCTAGTTGTTTTGTGCTATATGTGTAAGAACTGTGGTCTTCTTTAACAGTTTCTTTTCTAAGGTAGGCCTACGGAAACATTATTTTTATACTTTCAATTGGCAAAACTGTTGGATCTTGATTTACTGGTACTGTCTTCACCAGCTATTAAATAAAAGTACTTGCTGCAAGTGCAGACTGCATCTTGTCTTATTCTAAAACAGAAAATAAGTCATTTAATCCACTTAAAGCAAGACAAATGACAGTCCCATGTCTCTGAAACACATGAACATGTTATTTATGCTGTTCAGAATGATAAATAAATCACCTACATATACTGAAAAAGCAGATGATAAGTGCACATTAAGACAACTGAAATATCAACCTCCATCATGGAATGTTTTATTATAGACCTTCATCAATGTTTTTTTTTTGAAGCGAAGCTGCATGACTAAGATGTCATAAATGAAAATTAAAAAAATGCACATGAAGTTGAATAGAAAACAATAAAAAAACAAAAACATGGCCACATCTCCACATTATAGGTATGGGTACACTGATCAACAAATATATAAAATGGCAACAAAAAATTATACATACATGATAAGGAACTGAAATGTAAAAAGTGCATTGATGCAACAGGTTTACTGCAGTCCAGGCCACTTGAATTAAGACATCAAGGTAAGAGAATCACACAGCGTAAATTACGTGAGCTGCATGTGTGTGTCCATGTTCGTCTGTCTTTATTACATATCTCTTTGATTCTTCTATAAATAAAACAACCGATACAATTAAGAAGTGTGTCTTGTATTTGATTGACAGCTTCAAGTAGTCAAATATCCATGCGATTTAGAAACATCTGCGAGAAAGATTAGACCTCTAATCTAACAATATTCTCTGCTTTTCCTTACAAAACGTCTGTATATTTTTCGCTCGTTCACATGAACAGACAGCGTCTGATTTTCTTCATGAAGTACACTGATAAATCAAATGATCTCTCTGTACAGTAGAATTACTCAAAAAAATACAACTTAGGTTTGTATGTACATCATCTACCTACAAAGTACAACCGCTATCATGTAATAAAATATGTAAACAAATTTGTCGTTTGACACAGTCGACTGTGACAACAGATAGTAGAATTCTTCACACTTTTCACATTAAATTTATTTTCGTATAGACATCCTTTAACAGTATTAGAGCACTGCGCCAGTCTGCACCAGACAGCTTTATAAAAAAGAGACGAGAGCATATGGACCAACATACATACGATTGAAAAAGTCCCAATCATCGACTTGCTGCAACGAAAAGTAGGAAATTCAGGAACGTTGTCCCCCACGTTGGCGCCGTAAGGGACGAGAGAGGTCTATCTTATGATGGGATTAACCAGGTGGACGTGTTCAAGCATTTTTCGTTGAACATGAAAGCAAGGGATGGCATGCACTACAATCAGTCGCTTTACTGAGACATGGTAACTTCTTTCTGGCAACTCGCACATTATTACAGTTGGTTGTACAATTCAAACGATCATTTTTGATTGTAAATCATAACAGTGCTGTGCTGGCAGAGTCTTAGCGACCTGTCACTTTAGCAGATATGACAGTTTCTTTTTTCATTTTGCAGAGAGCAAGAATCATAAGACACCACATGTTATGTATAAACAATACAAATCTCTCTCTCTCATATATATATATATATATATATATACATATATATATTTATATTTATATTTATATATATGTGTTTTTGTTGGCAGGAGTCCTTTTTCGCTCATGACAAACATTTTTTCGGCCCCACTTGTCTGTCTCTTACATGCTCAATACGGCCGATATAGCTTTCTCTTCTTTTTACAAAATGACCAAATAAAAAAGAAAGAGAAACCAAAGAAACAATATTTACTCCAAGGATCACGTACCTCTAAAAGTCACTTAGGATTATGATGTCGCTGTGGAATATTCTACACGGATAACGTCTCCGACCGGATAGAAGAGTAAGGTCACTAATGTCGCTATTTATCTTCTTGGTAGTAAGTGTGCTTTATGGTACAGTTCGTGTGAGAGTTTACCGCAGTCTCAGCACAGCGCCAGGCGTCTGTGGCCTCCTCTCGGCGCAGCTAGCAATAGTTCAATGTTCTCTGTGTACGTGTCTGTTGGTCTCTCTCTGCTTGGGACACGCTCGCGCTCACACGTAGTACTCCTTGTCCTTGTTTTTCTGCTTCTTGTTGCCGCCTTTTAAACTCTGCTGCTTGTCCTTCATGACTGCTCCATTGCTCTGTGCCGAGTTGGTTATGTAATTCCTTGTCTCGTCTACTTGGTAGGATCCCTCGTCCCTGTTTCTGTACTTATACATGGCGTACAGGAGAATTAGGATGCATAAAGCGGCAGCAGCCACTATCCCGACGACCATTCCGGTGGTGCTGCTAGATTCACGGACCACCTCGGAGGCCCCCGGAACCCGCCTGATGCCCGGCTCCGTCGGGATTGCTGTGGGTACATTACGGAACATGGGGGATGTTATTAATGGGCTCTTCAGCTTTGTGTTGTCTACCTCATAGGAAGTGGGCAATGGAAGCAAGACTATGTCGGGCTGGGGCTTTAGCTCCCTGTGATTCATTTTGCCCGCAGGCGGTTTGGGTGGCGTGGAAGTGGAGCGGCTCAGCTTGGGGGAAAAAGACGTGGTAGTGGATGTCCTACCAGAATCGGAGACTTTGTTAGGTCTAAAGTCCTTGGATCCCCACTTAGGCGCGTGAGCTTTGTAGCCACCTTCAAAGGCCGACGAAGACAAGGTCTTATCTGTTACCAAGGAGAAGGTGGTGTAAAAATCTTCGTCATCGGTAGGGGGCAGGTTAGAGTCGTATGCTTCCCCAGAGCCATACCCAGATATCACCAAGCCATCATCATCATCATCATCATCATCATCACAATCATCGCTGCCTCGGTCCGACAAGCAAGGTACCCCCGCCTCAGTGGCCATGGACAGGGACTCTTTGGTGGTCTCAATAATGGTGAGGTGGGGACGGAGGGTTGGGGGAAAGGGTATGGAGGGTGTACGAGTGGCTACGGAAGGGAGCTCTAAGGGGTCCTTTACAAGTACTGGGATAACTAATTCACCTCCTACAATTGAACAAAGACACGGAGGGCATGTTAGGGAACGTCAGTGAGACCACGCCACAACACGTTCATAAGGCAAGACTGGAAACGAGGATACGAGGCAGAAAAGACTTTAACAAAGGAAACCAAAAGACAAAAGCCAAGCCATATTCAATAGCCAAGAACGCAAACTAAAATAAATTTGCATCAAAAGGACTCGAGAGGGCTTCGTGGGTGAGCCAGGGTCTTTTTTTAAATAAACTGCTCAATGTTTTAGGTAATCATTTGAATTAGAATTTGCATAACTAACAAGTGTCAGTGTCCGAAATATGGCAGTATGGGGAGGGTCAGTCGAAAAACAATAAGGCACGCGTACAAATCCAATGTTTGCATAAAATTGCCAATGATTTCCTATAAAGCATGATGCTTGGCATAAAGTTAAAATTTTTTTTATCAATTTGCGATTTCATTAGTCATTAATTTGCATAATTATCTTCTGCAGCTTATTTGAATTTGTTTTAGGTCATTAGACATGCCTTGGTTAATGAAGGAGGTACCTTCATAAACAAAAACGAAAAAAACCTGCATATTGAGTCATTGACTGACTGGGCAGACGTTGTGTTGAGTTGCTTCAGGTTTCGGAAACAGACATTGTGTGTGAAAAGTGTAACGGCTTACTGTACATGTGCAAATAGATGCATGTTCTAGTGTTTTAAAAATAAATGTCAAAGAGAAACAATCCACAAGAAGTTCCTTCATTTACATAAAATTTGAGGTGACGTCTTACCTCACATTATATGTGACTTAAGAAGGGAAATTGTATCTCAGTGTTTGTTTACCTGAGAAAAACATCCTGTGCTCTCTGTGAGTCAGATTGTGTGTGAATATATGCATACATACATGTATCTTATCATAATATATACATTATATTTAGAATGAAAGATCTGGCTCCCCAGCAGCACACTAACTCTTGCCTTTTGAATGGCTTCAGAAAGCCTTTCTAATGGCAGGTACTGCAACGACAGCTGAATGATCTCGCTATTGCCAAATGGATATGGTTCGTTTTTTATAGGCCTGGGACTAAAACACATCTTAAAGTAATAGGACATTCAGTAAAACATACTTTGTAAGCAACACAATACATTGCAATGCACTGTTAGGTGTATTTAAGTGTAAGATTCATAATGCAATTATGAATTAAGAATTTATTAATCATTTCTTAAAGTAATGCAATTAAATGGTCAAAGTTAAGGTGTTCTAATAATATCAGGCCTTAAAGCCACTGAGATGCCAAAAAAGTTAAAAAAAATATCTATTGGCTTTGCTCTACAGCTTTAGTGTTAGGAGTGAACGATTTGAATACAAATTGAATAAATATGTAAATGTCTTATTTGACGTGCAATGATTCCCAAATATACTGAAAAAATGTTTTCTACTTTCTACAGGCTAGATATTCAGACTGCCATTGCAACTGTAAGATAACACTGCCATTAGCTGTAAATCACACAGTACCAAAGGACTTGCAAAAAACGAAAATTCTAAATTAAAGTTACTTTCAAAATTAAAGCGCTGACTCCAATCATAACAAAAATAAAGCCAATGCCATACTGTAAGTTACCATAGCAAACGGTACGATACTCAATGACAAACAGGCAATATAAAAATTGACATTATATTTTAGCAAACCAACATCAGAGCTTCTGATCTAATAATATACACATGTCAACAAGCAATTTATATTTAGACTATCAACATTGAAGACATAAAAGCATACCAAGTTTTTGTCAACTTACATCAACAAATTGCTCGCATGATTTTGGCATGAAGAAAAAACGTACAAAAGAAAGTTGTGTAAGAATGTTCTTGGACAGGTTTTTTGGTGAAAACAAAACGACTGGTTATCTTGTTTCTGCTTAGATATATATATATAGTTATACTTTTGTTCCCACATGAGAGAATACAGGGAGGCAACAACACATACATCCACACCACGTAACATGAAAAATAAACTTCACCATTATTCTGTTTTCTCGTTACTTTGATAAATAATCCAGTTTTCTTACAAAAACTGTACATAGTTGAGCCATTGATTTATATAGCATCTTTTCCGTTAAATAAATATCTACATTCTAGTAATTAAACTTTTTGCTTAGATTGGTTTTAATCTTCAGGTTTGAGTGAATGGATGACTGTACATATTTGACCATAGCTAGAGGGGGGAGGGCGGGGGTGTTGTGACAGGGGTGTCGGACCTATGAACATACTACATAGGAGATGATAATGATGGGGGTGATTGTGTAAGTCAGTTGCCATGTCCATGTATAGGCAGTACGAAGCGGTCGGGCAGCATTAACGTTTTTGGCTGTAAGGAAGGGATGGGGATACAAACAATGAGCATATACATGCCCATCTACGAAAAAGAACAAAACTCTAACACTGACAATCTGACAAACCCTAAACTGCAACTTCTTCGCCATGCAGTTTTGAAACATTCTTTAATCGTCAATTGTTTATCAAGATCACTGGCAGAATTTGAAAAAGCAAGAATTATATCAAGATCTGGAACCTTTTCACTGACGATCATGTGCTTGTGAAATTCCCAGATTCGGTTTGGATCGCTCCAGCACGCGAGTTAACGTGAAATTGGTTTTGTTTTGATTCTAACGGTACTTTTGGTCAAGTGATTTAGAATTTGTCAGTTGAAGCACATGGAATTCTCACTGAATTTGTTCCAAATCTTAAAAAGAAGACCAAAAAAATCAAAACATGTTATCAAATTAATGATAATCGTGATTTGATATTCACATCTAGGCAAAATTCCACCACTAATTTTGAACCCCAAAAATTCAGCTAGTCCAAAAATGGTAACCAACAAAAAAATGAAATTGATTTGAGTGTGTATAAAGTAAAAAGACAAAATTCCCAGAGACGAAAGAACAAAGCAATTCAAATTTTCACACACTACAACCAGATGCACAAACTATAAAACAGACACAATCGAGAGGGACAGTTTAACAGACAACTGCTTCCTCTCTCATGTGACCCAGAGACAAATATATCTGTCATTGTTAGTCTTAAACATGTAACAGGCGTGCAGTCTGGATGTATGTCAAGAGAGAGGAAAATTGGCTGAAAATGGGTTAATTTTCTTTTTTACTGCAAGATGTTGACGCATGCGTAAAGTAAGTTGCATTTAGGGAAAGTAGACGAACAATACAGCAAGCTGGGGGTCAAATCACACATCAAAAGTTAACTGAGGTCAGAAAAGCCTTTTCACCAGCGCCTGTAGGTCACAGAGGCTTGTTTGTGCGCTTTCACCACACACTGCTGTAAAATATATGTTTTTCAACCAGTAATCTAAAGTCCTTATGTCTGAATGAACAGTTTTATAATAAAAACGAAACGTCCGTGATCGTATTTGGTACTGTGCCTACAGACTTTGGTTCAAAAGCAGCAGAGAATTGACTGAGGAATTCCACAAGAGGGTTGAGAATAAAAACAAACTTTGTGGACATTTTAAAGTAAACGATCCTGATTTATGTCATCTTTAATCTAATAATTGTATTTTTAATAGCAATATTAGAAATATGCCTAATAGCAATATGCGTCAGTCATTGGTCTATATTTGAAGACAAAAATGCAATACAATTAATATGATTTAAAGGGATAGTTCACCCAAAAATGAAAATTCTGTCATCATTTACTCACCCTCTTGTCATTTCGAACCTCTATGACTTTCTTTCTTCTGTAGAACACAAAAGAAGATATTTTGAAGTTGATAACCGAACAGCGGTGGCACCCATTGACTTTTATTTTATGGACACAATGCAAGTGAATGGCTGCCATCGCTGTTCGGTCAACAACATTTTTCAAAATATCTTCTTTTGTGTTTTGCCGAAGAAAGAAAGTCAAGAAAGTTTGGGTGAAATATCACTTTAATATGATTGTGTTTCTAAAAAAAAACTACACTGCAGGTTTATACAGAGTTCTCCCTTTCTGTCACTATATGAACCAGACTTTTCATTAAAACACAATGTGTCAAAATACACAGTGCCTGAACTCCCCAAAGATTCAAGGATCAAACAAAACCATTCTGCAATATATGGGTTTCTTGTTGTGTTATCCAACATTACTGTATATACTAGAATATTGCATGCTGGGAAATCTCGACGTTCCCATACAGGCAGGGGACTGATTAAACAAGAGTCAATGTTCAATGTTCAATCATCAGTGTGAACAGCACAGTTTGTTCTAAATGAAATTGTACGGCTATGTGACCATCAAGCCTTGTTTACTTGAGCTATGACAACTCAGATTGTTTCATTTTTTTTCTTTGTGCACTACCAGACCGACTGAATTAAACCTATTTGTTCCAACATTCTTTTAATGTCATTGAAGTCTAACTTCTATGCAAATAAAAACAATACGCTGTGGTAAAGTATTTGCTTGATAAGCATTTATTAATATCTAACATTTCCGCAAGATGATTAAACGTACAAAAGTGCACTTGTTTTTTCACACTAAAGATTCAGTGAGATCCATGTCTACTGTATGCTTTTCCTGGTTTGGTTTGCGTGACACATTTTTAAGGAAGCACTGGGCTTCATGTGAACTTCGGTATGGTTTACAATTGGTATGAAAGCAATCATTTTCATTATTGAGCCATTGGGGTGCTGTTCGCAAAGGGTAGAAATGAACAATCTAACAAACTGTGAACATCTGAGTTAAAGGCACAGTTCACCCAAAAATCACCCTCAAGTTGTTCTAAATCTGTGTACATTTCTGAACACAGAGAAAGATATTTAAAAGAATGCTTGTAACCATTGACTACCATAGTAGGAACAATGACAATGGTAGTCAAAAGTGCCCCAGAACTGTTTGCTTTCTTACATTCTTCAAAATATTTTATTTTGTGTTCAACAGAACCAATAAATTTATAAAGAATTTTTTCCTACTATGGTAGTCAATGGTGGCCAAGAGCTGTTTGGTTACTGACATTCTTCCAAATATATTTCTCTGTGTTCATCAGAACAAAGAATTTTTACAGATTTGGAACAACCCGAGGGCGAGTAAATGAAGACAGAATTTTCATTTTTGGGTGAATTTTTCCTTAAAAAATTCTCCCAAAAATGAAAATTCTACAGCAAGACTCTTAGGAAGCTACTTTGTGAGTATACAAGTAATCTATAAAGGATGCCTCATTATAATGCCAACATTGTCACACATCAAGTATTATTCGCAGAGAAGGGTATTCAAACCGTTAACACACAAGAGGTGTCTCTCAATGTGAGAAGTCTTGTGTGTTCTTATCTCTGGTCCCACTATGGATAGGTAATTGAACAGTAGCTCAAATGCATAATATCCACCTGCTGGCCCGTGATAAAAGCATCCCCCACCATTGGCACAGAATAAGGCCGAGCAGAACTCGCTCTATAATCTAGACCATTCTTCCCTTTGTTCTACATTTTTCCCCCAATTTCATGCATTCTGACAGAATCTAATTGCTTTGAGTCTAAAGTTGATCACCTCTGTTGAATCATCGTGGCACAAGCTAGACTTGAGAAACCATCATTTTTTTCTTCAAGACTGGTCACAACTTCTTTAAGTCAGTCACATAAAAAGGAAGACTGGGCTAATTAAAATCTAAAAAGCAAGACTTATTAGTCTTAACTAGTTGCTAGTCGGTGGGACCAGTTGTTAAGACACAGTCTTAACTTAGCGGCTATGTTTATGCAACTAGCCCATGTAGTATGGTGAGAGTCTGAAATTTGGAGTGTAGCATATAATGCCATCTGCTGTTCATATAGGGAAGACTGATGCATCAGTTACAGTCAGTACATTAGTATACGGGCATTGCTAAAGCACAACATCCAGTCCATTTCATTGGAAAATCTTATCTTTCTTAAAGGGATAGTTCACCTTCAAAATGGAAATTCTGTCATTATTTACTCACCCTCTTGTCATTTCAAACCTGTATGATTTTTTCTTCTTCTGCAGAACACAAAAGAAGATATTGAAAAAAATCTGTTGGTCCCCATTGACTTGCATCGGTTTTGTGTCCATATAACAGAAGTCACATTACCAACATTTTTCAAAATATCTTCATTTGTGTCACACATGACAACAGGGTTATTGAAGACAGAATTTTCATTTTGAAGGTGAATTATTCCTTTAACTATGTTTAGATTTAGTAAGGGATGTCAATGGCTTAGTTCTACACTGTATTTAAAAAGGCATATCAACGGATTCAAAATTAAGTTATCAAATTATAGCTTATATCGCTGTATCTACTTTTTCACTAAAAATGATAAAAGATAGTAAAAACATTTATAAATGATATCTGGCAGATGTGTAAATCTCGAAATAGATTGTTTTACACTAAATAAAAACTATTTTGTGCTGAGCTGATGGTTTTAATGAAAGCAAAGTATCATGGGACTGAAAAGAAAAGGTAGAGCTATATTAATTGGAATAATTTAATCAAACGCCTCAATATGAAATGGAGATAAGCCTGAACAAATCATACGGCTGCAGACATGTTTAACCTTTAGATCTGATTAGTATTACACTACACGCTGACATGGCTTTGCGAAACAACTTTTGAGTAAATACATTGTACAAACTTTACCGTAAACAAGAAGAGTAGGAGATGCATCAGTCACTCAGATAATGAAGTCACTGGAGGCTTCTTGCCCTCAATTCCAAATTCACTTCACCTTTCCTCTTGTTCAAAGAGAAATGCTTAAATACGTGATCATTTTAAACGCTCTGAAACGAGAGCCATTTAGCAACGAATAAAAATTTGGGGAGTTTGTTTAGCACTTTCTAAAAATATACCACTTAACCTGATAGAATCATTCTTTAGGCGGTTTTGTATGCAGACGTGAACTTTTAGATAATGAGATTTGTAAGCAAAGAAAGTTTGGAGAAAGTTAAAACAGAATTGGACTTATCATAGAAAAGCATATCATAAATCAACATAAGCCCCCCTATGGAATTCCTGATAAAAAGGGAAAACCCAACGATTTTGCGAACAGAGAACAGAATCGCATGACAACACATCAACACGCGGACAGATTGATAGACAGAAACACGACTACAGGAGATGCAGCGGAAATCTTTGCAACCATAAGCTTGAGGGATGATGCCTAAACATACAGCACTACAGGTTAGTCCGATGGTAAAGATATGCACAGAATAATGATGCCATGCACGGAATAATGACACCGTATTCGAGAAAATGGTTCTGACTAGCAGTTACCGAATTACATGCCACAAATGACTGCTTATGAAAGCATGACATTGAGAAGCGAACAGTTTGTGGCAATAAAACTCTTTCTGTGCCATCTGCATTCAAAAACGACTTCTTATGCAGAACGGCTTTGTTAAAGAGGGTCATTCTTTTAACACAACTTTCTTAAGATTACTATCAAATACTTTTGATGGCAAGAAAAGATTTTATTTGCCTGTTGTTTTTGTCGTTAGTAAAAAATGGCAGAGGTCAAGGACAGGTCAAGCTCGATGCCACAGATGCTTGGAAAAAAACGATTTCAACACCAAAATATCATGCGGAACAAGATGAGGCGAGATGACAGGAATGTTGCCGGGAAAAAACAGAGGACTTTATTGAAAGATAACAAACAAGCCAATGAAACTAAGAGGACAAGTACTCCACACATGCGTGACAGAATACTCTCCAGACATGAGGACGGACCCCTGCAGCGATTATGTTTCATGCGGCTTCACATCACCTGATGTAGAGGTTAGAATGGCATGAATTTCTGTGTAAACGTGACTGGATGATTGGGACCCTGTCAATAGCTTTCTTTATGAGTACATAAAGATTTAAGAAAGATGGATATTACTCTCAAACCACTAACCTGATGACTGTCATTCGGAAGAAATTGGGATTGACATTTGAGAGAATTGCGGAGGGTCAGAGCGGGTTTAAAAGCAGTTCTAGCCTGTCATGTCTGTGTGAAAACATAACCGTATACAATTTCAGCGGATGGGACACTAACATGTTGTACGTTTCTGTGTCCACCTTATAGGCCAATAGATAAAACTAACAGGCCATGAAATGGCTTCGGGCTGAGAGTATGATTTGATATTCTTGTTATGTGCCAGGCCATTTTTCAGACGGGAGAAAATGCAGAATCTGACAAAACTATAAACTCTTTTGACCCGGTGGATTTAGAAAAGACTAGAACCACAGTTAGAATCATAAAATCTACATATAAAAATAATTTTCTGGTTGTTAAAAATATTACAGAACTAAAATTCTGAGACATAAAAGTGTGTTTAAAGGAAAATGTCGGGCTTTTACTGAAATACATGGACTGGAATCGTAGTTTGTAAAAGTATGACTATAACTGCAATCATACATTTTCATTTTTCACAGAGACATGACCGACTATTTTCTCAAAGCTATCATTATGGTAAAAAAGCCAAAACCCAGCTTCTCCCAAATCTCGCTCTCTCTTCTTTCTCGCTATGGGTATATCTCTCTCTCTTTGTCTAATTACTGTATTATATTTTTCATATTTGGGTTGGAAGGAAAATTAGCAGAACGACTTGCTCACACTGAGGCAAAATGATATTGTTAAAAAGTAAGCATAACGACACAAAAAAGAAATTTCTACACAGAAATTCGATGATATCTGTTCTCTTTTAAAAGAAAAGTTAACTTAGATCAAGCCTCTTGAAATGAGGAAACGTAAAGGAATAGAAAGGACTGCTCCAGAAGCAATTAATCTGAGAGATATCAATCTACTTGGCTGAAAGCAAAGTTCAAGAGAAATCTCAAAATGTATCATATACGAAAACGCGGTCCACTATCACATGACAAAACTTCAGTATGATACATTTTGAAGCATCAATGCAGAGAACATGTCACTTTGCTGTACTAATTTTGTGCATATGCTCTCACTGTAGGCACTGGGAACAAAATTAGTAGTCAGTGTGACCATGTTAACCACTTCGGAAAACCCCATGGCCAAGTGTAGCTCTTAATAAAAGTTTGGGAGTGGGGATGGTTAGTTTGGATTCTGTGCTACTAAATGGACTAAGAATTAGAAATGCATACCTATTTAGATTACCTATTTCTAAAGGCATCGGAATACATCTCTGTATTGGTGTACATGGGTTGGATTGGGAAGTTACACTTTTTCTATCCATGGGGGGAGGCGATGCTTTGAGGATCTGATCCTCAGTTGCAAATGAAACGTCACCACAGAAAGGCAAGCAAAATTCAACTGACCTAGCCCACCTGCGTGTCCTTCGCACTCAGCAAAGTCCTCATCGTCACTGGAACATTCCGCCGATGAGACCATTTCATCTGTGGTCTGCGGGACACACAAACAAGACCACAGACAAACAACAAAAGATACTTAAGGCAACTTTTTACATTGGCGTACCCCATAACAGTCACACAAAGTGCATTTTATTTCACCACATACATATTTTTGCTGAATTTTACACATAAAAATGCAATATTAAAATCATGCACCACTTTTGACTACGAAAAATCTCTCTATATCACACAAAAGTAATATCATGGTTTACTTTTAAGATGGCTGTGTGAAAAGACTTGTGCAACAACATTCTTTGCATTGGAGAGTTTTAGTCTCATATTATTTTCTACCCACAGTTTGTGTCTGTGTTTTGCTGAAAAATCTACTTCAATAAAGATATCTAGTTGTAAACGCCAATAATGCATTCAAGTTTTACGTCAGGATATTCTGTACGCCGCTTGTAGACAAAAACTGTTATTTCCACTCGTGCATTTTCAGTATGGCTTTGCGTGGTATAATGCTCTCAAGGTGGATTGTGGGATTGATAGCGATACATAAAACAGCCAAAGCGTTGAAAGCAGCATTGAGCAATTTCTTTTTAGAAATCACAAGCACAGTCCAGGTGTGCCAGGTTACATGAAAATCCGCACACCCGCGGTTGACTGCAAAAGATATACAGAGTAATTCTGGCTAGTATGTTTGCACCATTTAAATCACTTTAACGCGGCTGTGATGTTTGTACACTAGAGGGTGCACACATTAAACATCAGATCTTGATGCAAAAACATCAAAATGAATTACATTTCTGATCTCTGTTCTGCTCTGCTGTCACTTCTCATTTACATCATGACCAAATGGTCCGCGGGCGCATTTTCCACATGGAGCTGCTCATATGCAATACTTCATTATTTTATTGTCAATAAATATTAATTCACTGTTGATAGATATTGGGTTTGCTGTGATCATCTCAATTCCAAACTGAGAAAAAAAACTACTTGTATTTTGAAAAACTGCTTAAATGTGAGTCACCTCCATCTCTTGCAAGTCCGCATGGATTTCCCATCACTGTATATCACGGCCGTTGAGAGGAGAGGACCGAACGCACAGCGGCAGTCCGAGATTATCTGTGTGTCTCCGATGTCTACGACTCTGATTTATCCACACCCTTACTCATGCCAAACGCTGCAGTGAGCCCGCTTTTCACATCTTGGGCTTGGCATGTCTTTATTAGAAGCAGATTAGAATGTGGAGCAAAATACGTACTGTCATTGACCGAGTTTATGACATTTTTAAATAACGGAGGGAGCAATAGAAAGCGTAGGTGAAAGCACGGGCTGTAAATATGATTAGGTTTGACAGCATTATAAAATATTTTTCCTCTATATTCTTGTTGGACTAAGCCAGTAAAGACTTTATTATATTTTTTTATCCAAGTTTTGGAATGAGGATTAAAATATTGTGTGCATAAATGCATTTGAATGCACATTAGACCAGGTAGGAAGCGGTGTGGAATATCGGTTTGCGTATATAAAATTATTCATTGGATTTATATTTAGTGTGGCAAACAACTCATCTTCATGGCTAAAAGGGGAGACGGTTACCACAGATGCAGAAAGCAATGAGAAGCGTAATTGACTGATTGCGGAGAAAATGTTTCCTTTTGAGCGATGGCAAAATGCAGCATTTAAATAAGCCACTCGGTGTTCAGTATTAAATGCGACTGACACAAAGGGCTTAAATATGTACTGTATGTCTTTGCATGCATGCACATCTGATACAGCAAATGTACATTTACACCTTTGGGAATCTGTTAGCACAGCATATGAATATCTCGAAAGCCATCCTCCATATCTTTTTCACAATTACACAAGCTCAGCACCAGTTCAGACCAACAATGCACCGGAGAGCTACCGCATCGTATTTATACTCATTTATTGACGCTTTTGTTGGAAATGAGAAAATAGCCTTATCCATATAGTAACCGTGTTAAAATGTGTTTCCATGGTATATAAGCTTTCAGCATTCATCTTTGCAGAAGAGCTTAATCCCCCTTCGGCCTGACAGTGACGGGAACTTAATGTTTTATTGCTGGAAGATTAGTTTATTTTTTCACTCTTCACAAAGCCTGTAATACATCATGATGTCCAACAGATAAGCAAATCCACCAAAATCCATCCAATTTATTTTCAGTCTTATAGAAAATTGCATATTTAAAAAACAATGTACTTGGCGAGATAAAAAAAATGTTTATTGATTTTTTTTTGAACGTCATTCAATAAGGCTTGATAGACCTTTCCAGTGGCTTGGAAGTTCATAGCTTTAAAATATTTTCTACAGTACATTCCAATGAATTATTTTCTGTCGTGTCTATTAACTGTCCATGACGTCACATTTTATTTGACAGTGACATAAATAGGCTGCGCAACAGTCTTGTACTTTTCTCTCACATTTAATTTTCACGAGTCCACCCAAAATTTGTGAAAAGACGTTTCCAATGTTCCATCAACACCTGTGTACACATAAGCACGACATATTAAATTAACCGTAACTCCATCCTTCACAGCCTCCCTATCGTTCATGTCAAGTTAAATAAACAGACTCTCACTAAAGTCTATTGCTTTCTGGTGCTTTATATTGAAAAATATGACTACGTAGCTGTACAGGTTGGGGACTACATAGCTGTAGATGACAGGGCCCTGTGGACGTGCTATCCATTTGGCCGGGTGAAAATGAGCAGCTCTGCTGTGTATTGAGTTTTAGGGAGCTGTCTGCTGAGGCAAAGACAGAGTGAAACCTGATTATTTTACCTTGACGTGATAAAGGTCATTATGGACAGCCTTGTATTTTTCTCCTTGTGCTTGAATAATAGTGAGTCACAGTGGATTGGCAGCGACTAAGACCCATATAGAAACAACTTCAAAATCACGTAAAATCTGTAAATTAATTTATTTAGAAGAGGTTTTTATGTCTATAATGCAGTTTTTTTTTACCTTGCAGGCTTTGAAATGCAGTTTTAAAAGTGACAATAAATAATACAGTAAAATATAATAATAAATGAAATAAAATAAATTAATAAATTAAAATAAATAAAATAAAGCAACAAATCTTGTGAAATATGTTTTAATTTGCAAAAAACTAACTCTGTGACATATAGAGATACATAGAGGAAAGTTTTATTGCTCAAAGTTTGCTCCTTCATATCTCAGGAGAATTAATGGAGTTCTCAATTGAGTTTCATTCAAATATAAACTTAGTCTGCGATGTTTCTCCTAAAATTGCTTAAGAGAAATGCATATTGCAAAATAATCTAACCTACTTGATAATTTGAGTTCATATTGAAATCCACTTACGTTTCTGGTATATACAGTGTTTGGAATTTTTTTTCCTATCTAGGTGCAGTGCAGCCGGGTGCCACAAGCTCTGCGGTCATACGGAGATAAGCTCATTCACTATCACTATCCAGGCTGCATCAAAAGCTAGATAGTCTGTGGGGCAAAAATCCCGTATTGTTCAGATTCTGTTAAAAATGTGAAATAGCTGTTCACCCAGTAAGTGGTTTGAAACCAAAATCATGCGGAATCAACTTCAGTGTAGACAGAGACATTACACTGTGAAGATGTCCAACTTGTATTCAAATAAATGGGAGACATGGTATGGAATGTCCAATACAGTCTCTGGTAAAGAAAATCATTCTTTCCAAAAAAGGACTTGTTTTCAGAGACAGATTTTCTTGTCAATATAGAGAAGTTCGAAGTCATGACTCATAGCAAATATGGCATGACTTGGTTGACAACTTCCAGGACACTTTCCACAAAGCGGCCAGCACACAGACTACCTTCTTTTCCTTCTCAGTGCAGAATATCTTTGCAGCTGCAGGGCGAGATGGTATCTTGGGCCCGTGACATTGTGGATGTGGTTAGCATTCAGCTCTTTGCCTAAAGGCCTGCTCTGACTATGCAAATCTGCTTAATCAATGCAGGATATTTACCATGGCTCTGCTCGGAGATAACTGACAGGCCGGGCCAGCCGTGCCAGTATCCTACTGGGTAGAGAAAGCAGGAGGGAACAAGAGCGACAGAGAAACAGAGGCCAGCATCTCAATTAGAGCGAATTTGGTTATTCTGGAAACCCGAAGGAAGGTTATGAAAAAGAAACATATCGTTTTTTGGAGACGGTCTGCTCAAAACTTGCTGATATCAAAAAGGGTCTGTAAAACAAACAGATTAGAAATAATCTAAACTAACTCGTAAAGTCATCTTGACCAGTTGGTTTCAGGGCATGACACATTGAAATAGACAAAGTCAGCATATTTTTTTGTTTATGTGCACATTATGTGAATATAAAGCATTTAATTCAATGGCTAAATTGCTTGTAGACGGTTTCAATGGCAACAACATAAATGTTATGTGGCCCAAACTTAACTCCTCCGCAAAGAATCTATAACTGTTGAGTAGTTTTTATTTAATTTAATACATTTAATACCAATAAAATAAATGAATATTAACATAAAATAAACACAGACCAAAAGTTAACTTCGGGCCAGTCGTGTGCGTCTGATAAAACCGTGTAAATACAAATAAATGTAGATATTGCCATGCGTGTTGGCAATAAGAGATGGGTTCATGAAAAATGGCTATAATTTGCTGGAAAAAGTTAACAGACAGATGCATCTCAATGGCAGTTTCTCAGCTGGATTTCTAGTCTGCCATCTTTGCCTGTGGGCCCGAATTCCAAATCCATTTTTTTGAGGCTAATTACATTTTTAATTACAACTTTAAAATGGTCATCAATTGTAAAAGAATATTTTTAAGCCCTAATATTGTTTGGCACAGTTTTCTCATAATGCAATCACCAAAATACAATTTATCATGTTGTGAAATAATTTTGACTCGTGCTGAAAAATGCTCCCTTTTCACCACAACACAAGCAAGCTCTGGGGAGAAACTAATTTTCTTAAAGCTGACAAGAGCTGACACCGGTGAGATTTGTCATCACCTTAAATTACTCAGCTGATAGTCCCGCATAAAATCAGTGACTTAATTTTAATCAGTGTCTGTTAGTATAAACATTTCTGAGGTGTAGCGGCTTAATAGTTTAAGCGCTTGATAAAAAGCTACACGAAGTTGGTGCGGCTGACCTGAAGACCCTGGCATTAACTATTTCTATTGAATCATTTCTTTCCATTTGGCTTGTCTAGCAGGGTGATTTAATTGAGGTCAGAGAGCAGCTTGTGAACAACAGAGCTCAACATTTCCTTTCTAGCATCGAAATAAGCGCAATATGAACACTCAGAAAGACTACATTAACACAGAAAGCCTATTATGAAGCTCCGCTACACCTGCTTTATTCACACAAAAGAGATAAACAATTTCGCTTGGGAATATGAAACTGCTTCTGAATTTGTCAAATGTAAATCATTTTTTTATTTTCCTTGAATGAAGGAGCACATATTTACAATCATATTTTGTAAAAGCCAAGCTAAGATGAACTGCACACACTACTAGATCAGCATATCCTCTGCTGTAAGACTGTGCATGTAAATCCTGTTGATATAGGAGCAAGCGAGTGATTTATAATCCATATAGAAACCAGAGCGTTCATTTCACAGGAGCCCCCGACTCCTAATCGATTATAGCACCAGAGAAAGTGCTGACACTAGAATAATCTCTGAGATTTAGGAAGTTCCTGTCATGTTTTTTATGCCCTTTTTGATCACATTTGAGCGTACTCAACATGAAGATGCGGTTTGTTTAGAAGATAGAGAGAATGACTGTTATCACTGTTATGATGCTGATGTCATAATTACTGGGAGTAGTGCTGACATCATCATCATGGTCACATTTACCACTGAGCTAAAGGAAACGTTTGTGATAAATGTACATCTTTATTGGAAAATAACTTTTCTTTAGGAGGAAATATAAACTGTGCAGTCTTCACAGCTCTCACGTTTACAGCTAACAGAAAGCGCATTTGTGGTTAATCGAATGCATGAGACTTAATCAGACAGGTCTAATTAAATGAACTTTTCAATCATCTAATTCACAGCAATGAAGTGCTGAAGAAAAAGACAAGCTGATAAATACTCAGAAGTCTGGACTCAGAAATAAGTTGCCGTTAAACATTCTTTCCAAATCACATCCTTTGTGGGAGGTGTAGCATTTCTCACCTATATAAAAAATGTCTGTTATTGTACAGTAGCTTGTGACTAAAATATGTCCTGATTAGTATATAGATTAGTTAGTTTAACATATTTAAACATGGACAAATTTAGCTTTAAATTTATTGCAATACAAAGCTTGTGCATTTAAAATGTGAAACTGCAGCATGTGAGCTTGGAGTAAACATAATGTTACTGTCTGTATGGACAATAATAAAGTTGTCATTATTGTTATCATGTAGCATCATACAGCAGTCCTGGTCTCTAGCAACACCTCGTGTTCAATCAGATTTAAGGACTAAGGGCAGTATAAAAAAATCTAGCTGATGTCATACTCTCAAAGGATTCTGTGTTGGAGCCGGAGCCAGAAAAAAGTAGACACGAAAACAAAAGTTTGCTGAATGATCGTCAGATAATCATCTTCTTTCATCCCTCCTGTGGGTCTCTCTGGCCTTGATTTTATCATGTCTATCTCCACTTTGGCACTACAAGGAGTGAACAGCTTGTATTACAAACTGAATCAATAAGAAGGAAGAAGATCGCTTTCAGAACGATTCAGAGTTCCTCTCTGTCTGATGACAGCCATTTGACATCTTATCGCACATTTCGTTTTCTCCAAGAAAAAGGACAGACCAACAGCTGTGTCTGTGCAAGATTTTCAGAAGAAATGGTGCACCAGAAAATATTGCTTTTGAGGTTGAATTGCAATTTTCTTAAACATAATAATAATTTAAAGTCAACGTTGAACGCAACGCTTAACAATCCTATAGACAATGTGAAGCTGACATCACGCCCTATGTTGCGTTTTGAAGTGGCGTCGCCATCTTGGGAGGATCATACTCCACTGCTATTATTGTTTGATATGCACCGTTACTTGTTTTGTTTGATATATGGAGAAATCGAGAGTGAAAGAACCAGGGTCTTTTCCTGAATGACTCTGCGTAATGCTATTGCAGTTTTTAACACAGCAAGACCGACCTACCATAGTTATATTTCCTAATCAAACAAGAAAAACAAAACACTGCATTGAGCATAGTAGCAGTGATCCTCCCAAGATGGCGCAACATTCAACACGCCATGACATAGCTTCACATTCTCTATAGACAATTATTTTTACAGTTAGTAATGCTAATGCACATCTTATAGAAAATGTATAGCAATACCATGTCTCTTCATACCATGTTTATTATAATTGTCCCTTATCTTATTTCTTAATTTCAATGCTGTTTTTTCTTGTTTCTACTGCTAAAATGGAATTTCTGTAAAGCAGATTTGAAACAATGAAAAACTGTAAAAAAGAGCTATAGAAATAATTTTGATAAATTTGAAGAAAAAAAAACTAGGACTTTAAAGTTTATTTTAACTAAATACTAAAGTAATACACATAGCTACACCATTATAATTAAACTGTTAAATATAAAACACCACAATTATGGTACTGTTCACCGTAATCTCACAGTATACAGTATACAGTTCACTTATGATAGATGGTGAAACTACTATTGAAAGTACATGAAAGTACAGCAACTACACTGTAAAAAGTATGTTAAAAACATTAGTTTAAGAGCTGCTTTAAAGGTCCAGTGTATAAATTGTAGCGGCATAAAGATAAAGTTTAGATAAAGTTTTTACGAAACGCGCTATGCAGTTTGTCCATTTAGGGCTACTGTAGAAACAACATGGTGAATTCCATGCAAGAGGACCCGCGGTGTACGTAGATAGAAATAGCTCAATCCATGGTAATAAAAACATAACTCTTCATTATGTAAGGTCTTTATACACCTCTGAAGACATAGGTATGTATATTATATTGCATTTCTGTCAATAGATCCACCCAAAAATGACACACTGGACATTTACACACTGTAAGACTTTACTGTAATTTCGCAGCAGGTTTGCCAGTAACTTACTGTACAGTAGATTTAATGTACAATTTAGTTTTAAGCATAAACTTACCTAGTTTATATATTTTTCTTTCATAAAACGAGACTAAATATCTTGGGTCACTTTTCTTGTTATGTAAATGTATCGTAATTTAAGAAGTTTTAAATATTTTTACAGAAAACAAGAGAAAAATGCTTAGGAAGAATGTCATGTTTTGCAGTGTTGCTGTGCTAATGCCAGTCTCTTCTTGCTCAATTTGAATCTCAAAAGTCAAAGTGTTTTAATTTTGATTAGGGTAATTGAAAACAGTACTAACTGGAAAGTATATTAAGTAGTAATTAAAGATACAGTAAGTTACTGGCAAACCTTTTGCAAAAACTACAGCAAAGTTTTACAGTGCCTGTTTAAGTTAAATTAAATTGAAAATCAAATTTTAATTGTATTCAAATGACTTAAAAAATCATAGTTGTACCCTGTATTTCATATAACACAAAAAATGAAGTTATTGGATAAATAGGATAGACTTATAAAGCCAATTTGATTTAACTTAAAAATTGAAGTCAGCTATTAAACGAAAATGTTTAAGTCGATTTATTTTTCAGTGACATGTTCCGTTTTGTTGACATTGACTTTACTCTATGAGGTAAGTTGGTATCTACACCAGTGTCAATGGGTGGATGTTTCATTCAGTAAATTATGTCTTCATTTCTATAGCCCTTGTAGCTCACCTTGCTATTGACGTATAGATTTTAGTGAGCCCACCTTACCAGCCACCTTTCACCAGTATGGCCCGCGGCTACGATTCCATCCACAACACTTCATTCTGTTATGTACTCATAACTTCCTTTGTGCTGCACGGCGAAGTGCAATTGTCATGAGGCGACGTTGGAGCTTTCAAACAGCCATCGTTCATCTTCCTGTTTACACAGGAATGGTCCCGCACCTTATCTTTAATCACTCTCAAGCTGAGGAGGGCAAGGTCGCCCGGGACCTTATGACAAACTAGCTTGCCGAGCACTCCGCTTTGTGTCCCGGCTAAAATTAGAAAGCAATACACAGTTTGTTTCAATTATAGATTCAAATCTAAAGTGCCGTCTTTTATTATGCCGCACCTGTTTAATTTGAAGAGGGGATGAAAATGGCCTTGGGGGACCAGAGGTGTGTGAGGAAGAGTGGAAGACAGAGATGATCGAGACAGGAGATGGAGCAATGAGACAGGAACATTGAGTTCAGACAGCATCTATGAGTCTGACTTCATTACCTGGACAGATTGATATTAGAATATGAGAAATTTGTCCTCACGAGAAGATACATTTATGAAGTTTGGGACATTAATAAGAAAGTAGTGATATGTGATATGTATATGGAGTTGACTTAAGTGGAAGATGACATACACAGCCTCCTAAGGTTGCTCCTTATTTCGGCAGCAATACATCCTTTGTGAAAGCAATCCCATAATGCATTGCAACAAGTACACTTAAAAGTATCGATAAAATATAGTTCAGTGTACTTAAATACAGATTATGTTTTATTTTTATTAATGCCATTCAAAATTCTCAATCAACATTGCACATCTAAAGCCTCTCGTGATGTTTAAGCAGCAGGCAGCAAAGATTTTAAAACCGAACGCACATGTTGGTTAGATGTCTCTATTAGTTTGTGGTTTCATTCATCAGTTATATATTTAGCCTGTGCAAGTAACATGATGCAATGTCTCACTTTCAAAACATCATCCTTTTTATCATTTGGATAAAGATGAGAGTTGCTGTGATCCTGTAAATCAATGAAAAAGGTTTCTAAGCATCTCTGACCAATGACGGATGGGAAACGAGCCCAATGTGAAACTGCATCTTAAATATTTCTGCCATTGTAATGCAAACATGTCCTTCCTTAATAGCTCACCCCTTGTCTGTTGCTTTATAAGAAGCATTGTTCCTCAAGAGGAAAATAAACTAGCGAATTGTAACTCGATTCACATTTCAATACACCAGTATGGCCTGGAGATTGAACTGGCGTCTTCTGTGAAGCACCCTGAACGGCTCTCCTATATCTCTGGCACTTTTAACTACGATTTCAATAAACCGAAGCGGCCGTCTCTTAGGGATAGCGGCCGTCTCTTGCCCACGCGTAATATCCTGCTCCCATGTGGCTCGTCAGCACCTACTGAAACGTATCAGTCCTCCGCACCACAGCCACTGTCGGCCGCCCCAACCTCCGTATAATTGGATTCTAAACACAACTCTGGAGAAATATTAGTCTTTATTGTGGTACCGCAGCACCATCCCTCGCTCACAGTTTTTCGTCTGTCTCACTGGATTGTGCGGTTAACCCCTGAACTGTCTCGCCAGCTCTCAAGCAGAGGAAAACAATATGCCTTTAAACTTTTTTTCGTTGCACCTCAGCACACACTCAGGTTTTGTCTTTTTTAAAACATGACATCAATTCCATTGTTGGGAGAAACCGTAGGGTTTAATAGAGTATTTTTGTACGCAAAACCCAAAGCGGGTTAGCATTGTAGCGAGTATGGTTTTGATTAAATGCCTCAAACAAAAGGCATTCCAAAATAAAACACACCAGTAATTACCTGCTTGTGAGTTTTTAAAGCTTTAACGAGTTTTAAAGCTTGCTCTAACAAGTTGCTAAAAGCGGCTACATTCTTTGGGGGGGACTTTAAACGTCATCACGCACAAAAATCTCACAAATATGGGCGCTAATCTCCGAAAATGTGCATGGGGATTAATTCACTGAAAAATGAATTACCAGAGAACATGTTTTTAATAAAATTTGAAAACGTTTTCGGAGGCTTTGTGGTGGTGACGTTGATGACGAGCAACTGTGGTGTAGTCTATAGCCTCATGTTAGGTTTTTACTTCTGCCGATTGTATTTAGGTTTCAAAAAGGTTAAATGTTGTGTTAATCTGTGAAGATTATTTTTTGCGATCTTCCAAGTCTATGGTAACAATTTGAAAAAAAAATTGGTCGAGGGGAACCATTGCGGTGCTAGCTTCTGGGTTGGCCTACAAAAATACGTCATAGACTTGGTCGGCATTGCTGGGAACGCCCACAAAACCGTAATTTCCGTTTGTGCCGTTGGGGAAAACAATCCATTAAAATCAATGCGTGTGGACCTCGTTAGGCACTTGATCTTAGCTCTTTGTAATAATTACGAGTGCATTATACTTGGTGCAGTGTCGAAAAGTTGCTTTGTGGTGTTCTGAATCTCTAATAATTAAAAAAACCCTGATCTGAAGTTTTATATACTGCGGAAAAACCAGATCATCCCCTGCACAGCAACTCAGGGACTTTCTAAAACGTTTAACGTAAAAAACATATATTCATTCAGTGATTCTATGATTTGGTAAATTGTACTCCGAGTTTGGGATTGTTTGTGTGACTAGTTATTCATAGAGTTAGTTTTGTAGTTAATCATAATCATAAGAACTCTAAATCATAAATAAAAGATATGGTTATGTGGTTCTTAATTGCAATACTGAACTGTTATTTGATTAAAATAACCCTTACACATACTTTTGTCCTCACCATAAACGTCCATTATAAGAAAGCAGCTTCGTGGCTTAAAACCGAAACAATCACAATGTATAACCAAATAATTAAATACATTTCTTTACCACTGATATCAAACATCAACATATTAACAGAAAATTTTGTGTACTTAGTTTATCGCTGCCTTGAGCCACGTTTCCTTATAATGACTTCTATGTGGGAAACCGCTGCGTGCTACAGTCAAAACTGCGCATAAAATGTATTAATTTAACATGTTAAGACAAACTAGTTTTTGATATCACAGCTTTAATGAACATGGGTTAAAAATATAGACTGTTGAATGACCCTGGGATACTGATATTACAGTCGTCTCCTAGCTGGAAACTCAATCAGGTACAAAAATGTTGTGAAACGACACCTCCAGGCCATTCCGTTGGGTTGTTTCTTCATTCACAGATACTGCACGGAGTCTCCCACCCAATACGGCTCGATTTTTTCTCTTAATACGAACTGATTTTACGTAGACCATAATGGCTTACGCCATGCATTTCCCCCACGCCGACTCCGCCCCAGGACCCGCCCCCAGCTATGACACGACACCGACCGAGTCGATCCCTGCAGCACACTACAGTATATGGTGGCTGTAGGAATGGAAGTCCCACCTTTCGGTTACAGGAGCCAATCACCTTTGTGAAAGAAGGAATTGCTTATTTGCTTACTTCAGAACATGCATGCAAATCACCTGGACCAACCTGAAAAACAGGTGTGCTACACTGATGGGCTTCAGGTGACTCGACGCTGACAGACTTTGAAAACTCAGCAAGCATATATACTACAATTATTTATTTGTTTATTTACTTATTTGAATTATTTTTACATTCCTGCTAAAGTACGGTCAGTTGTGATAATTGCTGTTTTAGAACCCACAGTCCAAAACTGCTAAATCTACAAGTAATCCACGAAAAAGCAATTAATAAAAGAAATCCATTTGTTTTTTCCATGGTGGACAACTATAAGGGTCCCAGAGCGGTGGCTTAATTAAATGCACCGAAACCTGTTGTTTCCTTGAGGTACATCACAGCGTTAAAGTAATTTGTTTGTTTCTCGACACGTCCTCCTAACCACAACACAGCCAGAGACAGAGGATGCTGTGCACAGCGGATGCAAGGTGACAAACAACAATCCCTGAAATTGGCCACATACGTGCCTTACGTTCAGGGTTTTACAACTTCAAAACAAGAGCATAAAATGACCAAACCATCTGCATTAATTGCACAAAATACTTTTTCTTTAAAACGTTTTTACATGTCTAAAATAAAACCACAAGAATGTACATTTAGTTCATTATATTTAGATCTTATAGTGAGTAACCTCTGCTTTTATTGCTTTAGACATAGACACTATAATCTTTACGACATCTGTTAAAGGTTGCATCAGACGAAACCCTGTCTGACTCTGTCAGGCATTAATATACAAGTTAGAACATTAACAAAATCAACTTTGCCTTCATATGCATTATCCTTTCTCGGTCTGTCTGGTATCCCATTTCAAGCAATTAGAGCGGTTATGACAACATATTTGAAAGTGGGCTAATTCGAGGAGAAACCTTGTGTGATGTCTCACTACGGGTTTGATCCCCTCTGGCACTCGGCCCTTTAATGTAATATATTTCAGCAGTTCAGCAAACGGGAAGGATTTGGTGAATTCGAGATGGCACGACCATTAAGGGCTTGAAAGTCTCGCTATTAGAAGCCTAAAGGATATATGAGACCGCGTGCAGGTCCCTCTGTCGTCCGCAGACATAAATGAAACGGTTGCCATGAAAGGCATATCATCATCTCACACCTCTGAAATGAAAATATGTGCGGCTCAATTAACCTGCCGTACATCAATAATTCAGACGCCCAGAGGAAAACATTCCTCCATCGCCGAACCTCTCATATGTAAGGTTTACCGTCCTCCCAGTCTGCCCGATGATCTCAAATACATTAATGGAATAATGAGAGACCGCGAGCTAAAGAAATAGTCAATTTTCCTAACTTCTAGAACATTGACTGTGCTGTTAATGTGCTGAATATACTTTTGAACATCTTTAATGTTTAGATTCTCTATATTCACTTCAAAATAATATTCTTAATGAAACAATACACTCAAAATTAAAACTCAAGATTCAAATTAAGAGAAGACAGTTACCATGAACTAAAGCTGTTTAAACATGCATCAAAAATTCAGATAAAAAAAAATCATGACAATTTTTATTTCCAGGTAAATTATTCCTGTTGCTCAATTAGTAGGGAATTGTGTTAGCAATGCATAAGTCATGGGTTCGATGCCGTCCTTCTGAATCCTTGTATCTCCATATTTCGTGATTTTTATTTTTTGCAATAAATCATTATTATCAGTCACCCTTTATGTTTGTCACTGGGTTTTGCAAATATCTAACCAATAAAAAGTATTAAAACGTGCTGGTCAACTTTCACAACACAGTATTTAATCATTTAAAAAGTACAGTGTTTTTCCCATTTCCTGAAAAACAGCAAATTTGGACATCCGAGGTTTAGGAAGGACACCGACGATATACTTATAATACCATAAGTTTACCTTCTGTCAGTCAAAGACAAGAAATTACGTTAATTTTTTCTAAACCCCTCAAACAGAAAAAAAAACGTTCCTCTGATCTCCCTCTCAAGACTTTTTTCCACGATCATTTCTTTGAAGAAGCTTAACCGAATCTCGACAGAGTTCTGCGCCGCGATCCATACACACCGCGATATCTCCTCTCTGTCTCAACAGCCCGTATCTTAATTAAGCTGAATAAAATGAGCAGGCCCTGTTCCAGTTTCGACACAAATGCAAATGGAACAAAAATAGAAGCCTCATCCCGACACCATACATGCATGGGGATTGCGGTTCGCAAATAAATCGCTTCCCCTACTGTAACAGACTACTTGTTTACTGATCCTGTTTGCACAAATTAGGATGAGAAAGCAAACATGACAACGTCAGCCTGTTGACCTACTAGACTGATTGGAATTAATCAGAATTCTCCTGCCGATTGCATTGAAGTACCCACAATCCTCTAGTCATCCTGAGAAGATGAGAAAAGAAGGGGGTTGCTGTCTCTCTTAAAAATTCTCATTTCAAGCTCATTTCAATCACTAATTTCTACCCAGTCCCTGATTATATAAAACCTATTCGGTTCTATACGGTTATTGGATGATATCACGCGATTCTTTTTTAATCGAAGTGACAAAAAGGTGGATTATGAGGCAAAGAATGATAAATTCACCCAAATGGAGAATTCAAGTCATTTTTAAATGATGAGTACTAACAGAAATAGGTGCCTTATTCTAAAGATGGGCCAGCGTGCGTGGGACAGGATTTAAAAAATGAACACACAAATATAAACATGTTTGAAATGATTGTGGGAGTATCATTATCTATTCCCAAAAGCTTAATTCCTGTCATTTTCAGTGACGCCAGCGAAATAAAAGTAAGCCTCTAAGACACAAACTGTGAATGTGCTTCAATGCATCACAATCAACTCTTGTGTATTCTGTAGCATCTTATTTGCCTCAAAAAGGCAAACAAGACCTACAGCAGAGCTGCTTGGGAGTGCGTCAGAGAGAGTTGTTTTATTCTCTGGTGCGCTGCAGGCGGACGCATGCTCCATCGATACCGCAATGTTTGCATGTGTTTTGCCTGTTTGTGCTCAGATTGAAACGCGGTCTGATGCTTGGCTGAGCATCTACTGTTTCCAGCTAAAGTCGAATATGGTCAACTTCAGCCTTCGGTGTAAATGGAAATTCCATCTCCGCGGTTCACGGGACCTGGGCCGTCACGCTCTGCACCCTCTAGCATTGGTGGGGGTTTCTAGCAGACCGCAGCTGGGGCAGAAGTAGGTTGTGTTTAGGATGTGCCCTCTTTCTTAACAGAGCGATGCACTATCCATGTATCTTGACCTGAAGGTTAAGAGGAGCTGTCATCTAACATCTGCTACCTATCTGTCAACAGCCAAAAGAGTTGGGTAAAAGCATATCGGCCTCGCATAAAATGTTCACAAATACTGACAGCAATGACACTGTTTTTGATTTGTTTGATCAATTTATATCGTATTACGAACAACTGCAATAATTCCATGTATTAAAGTACCATATATTGTGTCTCTTATTTATTTATCCATTTCTCTTTACTGCAGTAACCAATGCCTAATTGTATGTAACAACTTGAAAAATGCATCTGTGAATTAAACTGCTTAAAAAATCTGTAACATTTATATAATTTGCAACGGACAAATCTTTGATTTATTACAACGCTTAAAGGAATAGTTCACCTGCATAATGAAAATTCTGTCATCATTTACTCACCCTGTCATCATTTTAAACGTGTGTGATTTTCTTTCTTCTGCAAAACACAAAAAGAAGATATTTTGAAAAATGTCGGTAACCAAAAACCATGGGGCCTATTTACTTCTACTGTATGGACACAGGGACCAACAGTTACCGACACTTTTAAAAATATCTTCTTTTCTGATCTGCAGAAGAAAGTCATGTCATACAGGTTTGAAATGACAAAAGTGCGTGTAAATACTGACAGAATTTTTATTTTGAAGGTGAACTATTCCTTTAAATAATAATCTATTTAAAAGAATTATACATTTACTAAAAGAAAGACATTCAATGCATTTAATTAATTGTGAAGCCCTAATTAAGCTAAAGCTATGAATAACTAAGAAAAAAAGGAAATAAAAAAATGATCCAATTAGTAACCATTTAAACTACACAAACGTGCCGAGCAGCGAAACGAAATTTGTAGCACTGATTCTTTTAGCAATAGTCTAACACAAACTTTGTTTGTGCGGTCAACTGTGGAGCTTCATGGAAATAAATGTGTCTTTCCAAAATGTGTCAGAGACAAGAGAGACTGATGGCTTTAATATCACCTGAACCAGCTCAATTTGTACCAGGATGCCTATGAAATGGCCAGTCTAATCACATTGCACCAAACCACAGTGTTTTATTGGCTCCCGGTCAAACTTTATGTGGGTGGCGCTCTGCGCGGTTGTCAAGTGCACGTGAATGGCTTTATCTAAAGGACGCGGGGAATTACAAACAAACCGTCAGCCGCATAAGCAGATTTGAAGAACATGAAAACAAAAACGTGCGAGAGAGGCGCTTGACCTTATTAAAATACAGCCGTGGCCGTCTCTGAGGGAGGCTTGAACTCACTTTAAATGAAGCGAGTGGTTTGCATATTGTTTGAAAATCATTCAAACACACCTGGTTGAGTGACTTCTCGTAAATGAAACAAAGCTTCTCTTTTGCATATTTATGGTTTGACATAAGCACAGAGTATGTGTTTTTGTAATTTATTTAGTCTACAGGTGACTGTTTTTTAGTTCAATACTACAATTAACAATCAATACTACAATCTACAAACAATACACACAAAAAAACGAGAAAATGCAAAAACAAAGCTCGCAAAATATATACACAGTGAACACCGAGACATTTTGGGAATTAAGACTTTCTGAAGAATGAAAGCTTTGCGGTAGACCTCCTAAAAATGCACTTCTGAGATTTATTTCTAATGTTGTGTTGCAACAAAGTTGTGTCCTTCTTTTTTTTAATTGTAAATCTGGGCCATGCATTATTTGTGGTGTAGTGCAAGCTGGCCCACATCAGAAATGATTAAAACCCTTAGGCAGCTTCACGCATTTACACCTGCTAAGAGTCACCCGCTGTTGTTTTCCAACACATTTACAATTGAACACAATGTTCATTTTTATTTTAGGTGTAAACCTCAGATATAATTGACATGTATAACTTTATATAGATACAGTATTAGTAATATTTTACAATATGCTTGTAATTGTTAACATTACTTAAAGCATTAGTTAACATGAACCAACAATGAACAATACTTTTATTTTTTTAATTCCAAGTTCATGCTTTCAGCATTTGCTGATAATTTTTTAAAATCGAAAATTGTATCCGTTTACATTAATAAATACACTGCAAACTAACATGAACAATTTTATTTACGCTAACAAAGATCAACAAATGCTGAAAACTATATTTTTATTGTTAGTTCATGTTAGCTAATGCATTCACTAATGTTAAAAATGCAACCTTATTGTATTTCCAGTATGGCAAACTGGACATTTGGGCACATACTATATGTATAGGTATGTAAAATATATACTTTTCCGGACATCTCTTTGCATTAAGGGCATATGTACCTGTATTGTGGGTGGAGTGCGGTGTTTTCTCGTGGTGGTCGTGGACATGGTAGTGGTGGTCTCGATAAAGGTGGTGGACATCTCTGGGGGCAGGGCCGTGGTTCGGGCCGAACCTGCCGAGGGAACCTCTCCCACCAGGCGCACGCTTCCGTTGATTCTGATGTTGGGGTTGCCCTGAGCTGCCATGTTGAGCACTTTCAGGCCGTTGTAGTAGAAACCCGAGAGCTGGCCCTGGAACGGACGCTTGCGATCCGCACCACCGATTCTTATCGTAGCCTGGGTGTTGAATATCGTTAGCTGCCGCCCTGAGGACGCAAAGAAACATTAAGAATATTCATTGGTTTGGCTTCAGAGAAAACATCTCCTTCAGTAACATAATTAATAGCAGTCTTGTACAATTAACAAACTCAACCGCAAGACAATGGCTGCGTTGGCTTACTCTAGCCTAATTTGCCATCTGAAATACTAAAAGTTATACTACCATAAGACGTGTCGTAAACATTCGCAGGGCCAGACAATAAACCAGACCCATTACGTCTCGCTGAATGAGTCTATCTACAAACCCACGATGGCTGCAGTAACTTTCACTGTAATTGTTTCTATAAGTAGAGAAACTTGATTTCTCAGGGACATGAAATTACTAAGATATAGGTTTGATTAAGATTTAAACGGTAGTGCTTTGTTACAGTTAAAAGGCTAATAAAAAAATTCTACACCACTGATTTGACTGCAATGTTATCGATAAGAGACTAAATTAAATGTGCAATTTCACTAGGTGTGGAAAACAATGCAGCAAGACAGATATCACAAAAGCTAAATAAATAAACAATTTCATTCTGGTTAAATGAGTGCAAAAATCATCCCAACTACAGCTGAAATGATTACAATAAAAAAGTCCTAATTTGGTGGGTAATTCCAGTGATTATAATGAGCTGGACTCATGATGATATGCAATGAATGTCTGAAACAATTATCGTGCTGTCTTATTCATCTCAGATGATACTTCCAGTGCTGTCCTGTAACAGCAGCTCTTGTGTTTTCCAATTCTGTTCTATTTAAATTTATGACGCAATTAATTTGTTTTAACATTTACATTTAAAAACATTCAAAAAAGCTTTACTAGGCCAATACATAATCAATGAACAATAACAATTTTATGTTTTAGTCTGACTTTAAGAACAAGACAAATATTTATGAAACCCTTTCTTAGAAAGGGCAAAAGAAAAAGAAAGATTTATAAAGAAGATTAAAATTAATGCAAATGAACGCAAAAAATGACATAAATGTAAATAAAAATAAATGTAACTGATAACAAAAGAAAAAAAGAGAAAAAAACAGGGAGGAGTTACCTTTCTCCTGAAGCCACTCCTCTACGGGCCGGGCATATTTGAAAGGAATTTTCTTATTTGCCATTTGTATTCTCTCATTATCGCTGTTACCTTTGAAGTTTAAAAGACAGCAATTTGGACAATATTTAACAAGTTGTTTAAACACTTTTAGAGATATTTAGTCATGTAAATTTATGTGCTATTTCAAAAAAGTTCATTTTCATAGTCAAACAGTAGTTAATTTTATTTTTCCTCTAGTAATCAAATGCTATTTAAACTGAGAAGCTACTCATTCTTCTCTTGTAATTAAATCAGCCATTACCAGAGTTGACAAAAACATATTTATAATTAAAAATACGGCCTTCGTCTGCAAAAGACATGTAATGAAAGCAAGCAGATTAGCTGCCTGAGGTCAATCCATCTATCCATCAAAAGATGACAGTACGCACTCTTTCATGCTTCACATAATTACATACACATTTCTCCGCTGATTGCTAATGATGCCGGTCGAAATGTTACATTTTTCACACAGTAAATCACATCAACAGTCATAATCATATGGAAACACAGCCAATCATGGATAAACAAGAACTAGACAGCAGCTGCTTCGGTTTCGAAAGCCACGGAAATGATACAGTCGTGAAAACATGTTTGATGAATGAGCCGGGACCGAGTTGAGATGCGTCTGTAGATGTTTGCTTTAGCGGCTGATATTCCATACCATTGGGGGTTAGCAGAGACACAGGAAGCATCAGAGGGGGGGTGTGGGTGTCATTTGAGGATGGGAGGCTAACAATGTCGTGCTGCTTCGACAACGACTTCAAGTGGCAAGGGTGTCGCACCACTGCGGGTTGTCACGAGAGCCAAATTTCAGGACTCTGTGGAGGGGTATGCGGGGAGGGGGGAACCCAAAGGGGGTCTGCATAACTGGCAGGGCTGTCTTCAGACAGCGGGAGGTACAACCAATATCCTCAAAACCTAGAATTTGAGTCACAATAGCCCAATGGCGTGTGAGAGTTAAAGCAAAACTGAGAAAACAGGACTATTGCAAGGTGCTGCAAAAGAGAGGATGAATATGATGCGTAATTAAAGGGACAGTTCACCCAAAAATTTTATTTAGTCATTGTTTATTCATCCTCATGATGTTTAAATCTGTATATGACTCTGTGAAACACAAAAGAGGATATTTCTCTGTGGTTTTGTATCCATTACCATGTACGTCAATGGTGGTCAGTGTTGTTTAGTTACAAACGCTCAGCTAAATATAATCTTTTGTATTCTGTACAACAGTAATGCAGATTTGGAATGACATGAGGATGAGTAAATATTTTTGGGTGAACTTCTGACAGGGTCACCCCTACCCGTGACCCAACCTGCAATCCTTATGTTACCGGCACAAACCTTAAACCATGTGCCAGCTCAGACAGATGTCAGTAAGCACTACTGTTGCAGGTGGTCCATGAAGGGCCCTTGTGGGACGCTAAGAGGTGTAGTGCAAACAGAACAGATGGAGAGAACGACTGGGACACTTATTACCATCAAAAACAGGGAGTAAAGCAGACTGAGGCCATGACCTCTCTCAAATTCCCATTCACCACACACACGTAGTTTTCCCATTCACCATCCTCTCAGTACATTTTCAAGTGCCAAATTTAATTTTACCCCGATAAAAAAGCGTTTTGGGCCCTGAAGAGGGAAGAAACATCGACTGGTGTCATTCTGTCATGCAGTTATTAGTAGTGGCTCTGGAGTTTAGCCTGATGATGTATTTTATTAAAGACGGTCAGTGAGCCATCATCACAGATGCTCTGGCACAGTTATAGGAACGGTGGATGCTAAAAACAAATTCTCTGACTCAGAGAAGAACGGCTTAAAACAGAATATTTCTTCTCTCCACACCTGCACAACTCCTTGCTCCTTGCCAGACGATTGTCTTGTCACCTTCCCACTTTGTCTCTCAACAAAACACCTAACAAAAATAAGCTACTGAGAAGTTCTCTTATATATGTTCACTTAATGTTCACTTAATGTTCCCACTGCTCCGGGGGTACGTGTGTTCACTACTCTCTGGATGGGTTAAATGCAGAGGTCACATTTCGTTGCCTTGTACATGTGCAATGACAATAAATTGAATCTAAAATCTAAAAAAATCTAAAAAAAAAATCTAAATCTCTTAATCATTACGTAAACTAAATGATCATATACCGCACTGCATGTAAAATATTTTTGGAGCTTTATTGTAGTTTTCGGGGAAGTGGGAGTAAGTATTGAGGGCTTCCTACATCACAGACATTTGTGGATTTGTGTCGCTTTGATCCAAAGGTATAGAGGCCACGACATCTTTTCTCACTCCTGAGGACATGAAAAGCTCTCTGAAAATGAAACAGCGGCACGAGGTGTTAACATGGCACAGGATCACACGCTGCGGGGGAATTTTCCTCCCACTGTGATTAACTTTCACGAACACATACAAGAATGTGTGATATCTGCACATTTTAATTTCCTTTAATTCCAAATTAGCGGAGCCCTTAATGGTTTTGCAGTACCACGAGTGCACGGAAAAAAAGCGTGGCGTTACATTTAAAATGTATGAGATGTTTAATAGAAATGGTTATATTTTTGTATAATTCAATGTGATGAGCGCATCTCCCTCTCCATGGAAGAGACTACTAATAACAACTCAAAATAATTCATGAGAACATCCTCGTGATTGTGAACATATTCCCGCTGTAATCCTGCAATGCTGCGTGCACTCGTTCTCTCTGCAGAGTGATGAATTACTATGGAGCATCATCGCTGAAAACAAATATAGCCTATTGCACAAGACACTTTCCAAGTATTATTAAAGCCACCAATAAATAAATAAATCACATAAAGACTATTGTGTTGTGTTGCCCAGTGACAGATTATTTCCATTGTGTCTCTTCTCTTGGCAACTATTGCCTGATTTAAAAATATACCGTTTAAGAGTCACACTTGCAGAAAAGTATTACGGTATTACCGTAGTATTTGAAAACCATGATTATACTGCTTTTTTGGAGTATGTTACAGTTATGTTGATTTATTTATGTAGTTAATATACCATACATGTGTCCTATGTTCTGACATAAATAAAAAATGTAGAAAACAGTTAGAAAACTGTAGAAAGTTAGAAAACATGAATATTCATATGTTTAAAATAAAAGAGCACAAGAGAGCTTTATCTTCATTGTTAGTTTTTTTTAAATGTTTGCGGTCACATTATAGGACACATTTACGGCACATTTGCCAACTACCCATATATCCAAAGAAAAAGTCACCACAAGGGAACATCGTAGTTCCAGCATCATTTCACACGGAGACCAATATAATGGTTGAAAGATAATTTCTCTGGTTTCAAATGTAAAACACTTGCCTCGTGGCCCCTGCATCTCTCCAGCTAACTCTTCTTACACTTGGCTTGTGTCTCAATCGAAAGAGCCTTTCTGCACATTATCTCGCTCCGAACACATTCCCAAATAAGAAATGTGACTACGGAGGATCGTACCTCAGTCCCGAGGAGACAATGAGAGTGGGAACGTTTATCTGGCCATCCTTGGTGGTTTCATTTAATCGTGGGATTAGAAAGACAGCTCATATTGAAAGCTTATCTCCTTCCCCCTCTGGAGAGATTTATAAGGGCAACAGATTTTGTTTTTGATACTAGTAATTGTATTTGGCTCATAGGGTACACGAGTATCTGTTTCGCACGTAGGAAACCTGCCTCGAAACTATTCCTGATAAAAGATTCTTTTCTTTGTCAAAAACGCAATCTTGTCTTTTTGTTTTGAGAGATAATTGCCTTCGTGTGGCCCAGTCAAGCATCACGAGGGTCCTTACATCAATATTTCCTCACTCAAGACTAAGGGTTCCTTATCATAATTTGCACATTTTATGATAAGGGATGCTCGGTCTTTCTGAATGTGGACATTTTGAAGGAAGAACACGTCGATTGGATTTGATGAACTTCACTGGACTGCATGTAAATACTCCTATGGGACGTTTTCTGATAAGGAACTGCTACGGGACACGATCAAATCTTTGCAGACATTATGTTGCGTCCGAGATGTTTGATTGCGTTTTTTCTTCTTTTAACAGAAGGTTCCAGAGGTTATGCATATGCATTATGAAAAATATTTTAGGTCATCTGCTTCGTGTCCTCAAATGAAAAAAAAATGTCTCATTCATATTAACAGCTATACAAATAAAAGCAATCTCTGTAAAACAGAAGATAATGGAGGCAAGCAAAGCCATTCTGAGCAGGTGGGGCTATTTCACCGCAATTTACTGCAAGAACTTGTTTTTCCACCAGCAATAAGCCATCAAACGTCAATTGCAGAAGGAAAAGCTCAGAATGTTCTAACAGGCCAAAATCATTACGTAAGCCCATTTAATGACATCCAGACATTAGCATTAAAATGACGTGACATGTTACATGTATTTGCGGAGCATTATAATTTCGAACTGCTATAGCGAGCAGGGCCGTATAGGACCCTACAGCATCATTTCTAAGGTTGCTTTAGTAACCACAAGCATGAAACAGCGTGAGGTAAGCACACATGATTATACCTGTGAGCTCAAACCAATACATTTCCCAACCACACGCAATAGGGGGCTGTTACAGCCTTTAGAAAAACCTTAATGGCTCCGCACTTAATACATTCAAAAAGTGACTCTTTTTTTATTCATATAAATATATAATTGTATCAAACCATTAAAACAGAGACTAGTTGCTTTTTAGTCATGCAAGAGCATCTTGGTGAACGAAGCAAGATGAACAGTTCTCAGAAGGGTGCGCATGAAGAGACAGAAAATGAGTCTATACCGACTGCGCTGATGGCACCAAAATGATATGCTGATTTGACTGAACTATAGCGGTCTGAACCGTTGTCAGTGCTACCGCATAACAGCAGGACCCACTGCATGTGTAATCGTCTACCGTTTTCCCCACCGTCATTGGCTATTACCCAGCCTGGGTCGAAGCTTCCAAAGATGACAAAAAGCCCCTGCACAGCCGTACAGAATGAAGAACCCACCTATTTTACGCACACGCGCACAAAGATATGTAGATATGGACACACGCGGTTGAGCCGTCATGTTGTGTACACGTGTGTCAGAAATGATATAACTCCCCCGTGGTCCTTTGCATAAGCCCTGTCCTACGAACACGCTTGTCTACCGAACATGGCATCAAGTTCCCGTGTGATTGACACACACTGACATTTCCTGCCAAACTGAAGAGACGTGTGGGACTGTGCAGTACTGCAGATGGAGTGTTACAGATTTAGTCCGATTCAATTTAGTCTGCTTTGTGTAAAGGTATGGATAAAGATGTTCTTTTTTTAGTTTAACAGTAAATAAAAATGATAGTCTGTGCAACATATTTAGTCTATGGTTGCATCTAAAGAGAATATATGATTTAATACTACGCGGTCACAAATATAAATCATATTTTTGAACTCTGCAGCTTTTAAACACATTTTTAAGTGGAAAAGCAATGTAATGTTTGCAATGCCATTCATGCATTTGGCAGTAACTTTAATTCACAGCAAAATATATCCAAGCTATACATTTTTTAGGAAGTGTATCTGTTAGCAATGGAGCCTATAAACTAAAAATTTTATGATGCTCTATACACCACTGAACTGTATTTCTGTTTGGCCTTTTCCGGAAGTGTAAATTCGTATAAAGTTTTGCTCTTGTACATACAGATTATATTTAACACAACCACTGTTGCTCTGCAAATATACATTTTTGTGCCACATTTAGAAGGTTAAATCAGCACAGCAATTACAATGAACTGAAATATACAATAGAATTTAAATTAATGTTATCTTATTAATGAACTCTTAAAGGTCCAGTGTATGAAATTTAGCGGCATCTAGCGTTGAGGTTGCGAATTGCAACCAACGGCTCACCCCACCCCTCCCTTTCGAAGCACTACGGCGGAACTAAGATGTCGTCACGTTTTCGCTTCTTTGGTGAAGGAGATAACGTATTGACCAAATACGCTCTGCAGAGCAGTTTGTCCGTTTAGGGCTACCGTAGAAACAACATGGCGAATTCCATGCAAGGGGACCCGCGGTGTATGTAGATAGAAATAGCTCATTCTAAGGTGCTAAAAACATAACGCTTCATTATGTAAGGTTTTTTACACCCCTGAAGACATAGTTACTAGGGGTGTGATGAAATCTCGTGGCACGAGATCACACCTAATCTCGCGAGATCAGATAGGTCTCGAGCGAACACAATATCCTCTCGCAATTAGCAAGATGGAGTGCTGGGCTCGAAATTGCAACCATTTTAGTCGCATATGCTCCCTAAATTTAACCTGTGCGACCTCAAAACATATTTGAGAGCATTTGTGTGAGTGCACATTTGTTGTGGTGTGATCTGTTTTCATGACTGTACAGAACAGCAGCGGACTGTACCACAAGTAGAGTATAGCAATTGCAAGTTCACATTACGTTATTTTAAATACATTCACAGGAAAACCTCTTCAAAAACTGATCATATGTCTTTTACATATGTGCAATGTTAGCAAAAAACATGATGTTTTTATGTAGTTTTAACTGTTTCTCTTAAGGCTATGAGGATTCAGTCAGTGGAGGAAGGAGGATTGACAGTGTGATATGATCACCACATCTGCTAATATGAGCACTATGCAAAAGCATATAGAGAAAACAACAACAGCTCTTTACTAAAAGCTGCACCTGTTAAGAAAACAAAGCATAATTTTTGTGCGATTACTGCCTTTCAGTTGAGTTTGTGACAAAACATTTTGCAGTGTTCACATTTTGTTTATGACTGCAATATACAGTAATTCATTCAAATATAAATTTTATTTGTTTCATAAAGCACAAGTTGATTTTATAATGCCTACATTTTTTTGTATTTTGTGTTTCTTATGTGAATAAAATATTTTTTCCCCTATATATTTCATCATTGAGTATTTCTTTAAATGTCTGAAAATCTCGTCTCGTCTCATGGGATAAGCATCTCGTCACACGCCTAATAGTTACAGTATGTATATTATATTGCATTTCTGTCAATAGATCATCCAATAAATTACACAGTAGTGCTTGATTTAAAAATTATTTTTCAATTTTGGGACAGCTGCATTTATTTTACACATATAACTTTCCTATTTTTCTGAACATTATTCCCATTGCCTTTCCGATTCTGGTTATGATTCTACGTTCCTTTCAAGCACTAAAATACCCGTGTTCAGTGAATGAGAGTGAAAATGATTGAGTTTCTATCTGCAAATCATGTTTTGTTGTAACTTGTGTAATGAAATCTAACGGCATCTCTGCAGTATTGTTTCAGTGATCCGTGTCAATGCTCAACCATGATCAGAGATCCCGAACAAGAGAATGACATGAGCAGCTTTTCAAACGTCTCTCAGTCTACCAACAGTGAATCTAGTTAAGAGTTCAAAGAACAAAACTACAAATCTCTCTAGATATCCACATAACTCACAGCTATTAGAGAAACGTTTGAGTGATGCATTTCAACAAAGGAATTAAGCCTCCATCTGTTTACTCTTTAAAATCCTCTCTAAATGCAAAAACTCATTAAATCTATTATTTTTCAGGGTCTTTCAATACAGACATGGGTTCAGTCAGTTGACACAGCACTTTACTAAACCATAAAGGAGGTTGATAAACCTCTTTTATTTAATGCTAATCTATGTGCTTCTCTCATAACATACAGATTAAATCAGATTCATAGTAAAACCCAATGCTATTCACAAACATTTTCTTGCATGTAAATGTGGTTAGACTATCAGTAACAACGCAGGATAATTCCTCATAAGACTTAGCATCAACTATGTTCTAAATATAACGTCTTACTGCTTGCATTTGTTAGTCCACGAGGAAGGCACAGCTTTGAAAAGAAACTGCTTATCTGACTCTTGCAGTAAGTTAGGAAACTACATTTCCACTCTATAAGTCCATTATATGGTGAAATGAAACGGTTGAGAGAAGATTGTGCTGATTTTCAACTCCAGATTGCAAGCGCTAACCTAAATACAAAAATCGTCAAATTCCTCCCCTGCATTTTCTGGAAAAATCCAGGCAAATCCAGGCACATCCGTGCCTACCAGCAAAAAGTCACACTAGCATGGAAGTAGCTTTTTTAATGCTTACTCATATTCGTTAGACGTTACCGGAGGGTGAGCGAATTGTATTAGCACACTTGGCTTAAGTCAGGTGAATGGACAAGCACAGCACAATTTATTCTCAAAGTGACGGCTGGGGTAAAGTTCTCTGAGTATTCTGCACATGGCCTCGGGGTGCGTTGTAATGACACTCATAAGCTTTAGGTGCCTGTGCTCGTGGCCCTGCAGACATCTCAGCTTGACCCCTCGGGACCCATGGGAGATAAATAGAGTGCGCTTGAAAGATACAATGAGCTTCCTTGGCCTCTCTATTTGTATGTGCTTAGCACAGCAAGGTTACGTTTAATAACTAGGCAAAAGCACAGCTCTGGAAACAATGCGGTAAAAAAACCTTCCGTAGATCAACTGGTAGAGCGCGGTGCTCGCAAAGGCAAGGTATTGATAAAATGTAAAACATGAATCGCTTTGAATAAAAGTGTCTGACAAATGCATAAATGTAAAACACTTCTAGACCATTAAATTAATTTCAGTTATTCAGTGGTTCGAAGTTATTATTCTGCCTATACCATGGTTACCACACCTGAAGACATTTGTCAGGATTTTGTCCCTAAAACGTCTGTGTAGAACTATGTTCTTCGCATATTCGGCATATTGCAGTGCAATAAATAATATATGGTGTGTCTTACAAATTTGAAAGCATGACTTTACAACTAGTATTTATGGCTTGGGCTACTTCTATGGAGATATTCGACTAACACAGATGTGCGTGTGACGGAGGGAGAGAGAGAGAGAAATAGAGAGAATGTCCTTCAAAATGTTCGGTCAGTTGCGTCAGTATGGTAAAAGAGCGTGTCTACCATAAATATTAAGCAATTTAAATAAAAAGTAAATTAGCCACTTTCCTTGGCCAGGATCTGTTTCTGGTCATTTTGCTGTATCAGGCTGTATGGCTATTAGTAATAACTTAGGTAAATTGACAAAGTGGTATAAAACTTTAATACGGTCAACTGCAGTATAATAAGAAAATAAAACCCAGATGTTTGATGTGGTTCAATGCTTTACATCCCATTTACCCTTTAAATCGAATAAAAAACATCACGCCACGGTACCACAACGTATCAGTTATGAGAACAGAGCCTTTGTTAAACACACCACGACATCTCAAATCCGCAGATGATATTTCTTCATCAATATCCTGACAAGTTCAAATTGAAAAATCAAACATTACGAAGAAACGGGAGCCAAAGCAAAGAGCAGGTTGCCATGAGGGGACATCTGTCTTGAGGCATAATCATATACAATTCGCAGGTGGCCGTGTGCATACATAAATATTTTATTATCAAGTTGAAACTTTGGCAGAGAAAGTAAATTTTGCTGACATTTAAATAGAAGTGTTACACAACTGTGCCACCTATAAATCTCAATGATATATTTCCTCGCCTCTTATGTCTGTCTGGTGCAAATGGCCGTGCAGGCAAAAATGAAACTTTAGACCTAAAAACGCAGGCGGGCACTGACTTCTGTATAATGCATCCATATGCATCCACAGCCACACTCTGGTGTATATTTTTCATGCCTAATATCATTCATATTAATGGCAGACTGATAAATAGATGCATTAGCAGAGCTGGCCACATAATATGGGTTTATACAGTGCCGTCAGGAACAAAAAACGATGCCCTGAGATGCTTGAACAGAAAAAAGACGGAAAGTCTGGCATAATAGACAAGAAAAAATACCATGTGCCAGCTTTGCATATATAGGCATGTTCCACAAAATGGTACAGAACTTCACAATTTTCCCTCGCAGGGTGAGAAGTTTTGCAGGAATATCTCTTCATAAAAAGTGTAGTATGTGAAAACTCTATAAATAACTTTATAATAGTCAGGCGGTGAAAGAACAGCACAGAATTGATTGGCTCATTCAATGAGTACAGTCAGGTAATGCTGTAATGTGCAGGAAATGATGTTCTCCTGCAGAAAATAGTCGGTTTAAAGCCGCAGGTGCAGATTTTAAAGGGTTAGTTCACCCAAAAATGAAAATTCTTTCATTATTTTCTCATTCTCTTGTCATTTCAAACCTGTATGACTTACTTTCTTTTGCAGAACACGAAAGAAGATATTTTAAAGAACCAGCATTCGGCAACCAGCATTCTTCAAAATATCTTCTTTTGTGTTCTGCAGAAGAAAGAAAGTCACACAGGTTTAAAATGACAAGATAATGAGTAAATGATGACAGAGTTTTCTTTTTTGGGTAAACTATCACTTTAAGTAAATGTTTTGTGAGTGACTCAAGTGTGAGGAAGTAGTCTGCATAGTCTAATCTCTGCTTAATATTCCTTTAAATATTGTAAAACGAGAGATAGAATGGAATAAAATAAAAAACATAATTTTTTTAGTGACACAAAAAGCATCAAATTGAAGAGACTTGTAAATAGGATGTGTTGCATCTGGTGTCCACCTTGCCATCACGGCCAACGGTTTCCAAAGAAACCCACATATCAGCGCTGTCATTTGGCAGCCATGTGAGTTCATTGTGAGAGTTACCCAATTAAGCTCATTGAAAAAGGGAAGGCTCGGTCCACCAGCCTACTGTTTGCAACAAAGGCACACACAGGATGGTTGAAAATACACTACACGGTCACTTGGGAGACAGAACGACTTTACAAATAGCTCCCAAGCAGTTGCTGTCCAGTTCTGTGTATTGTCCATATATCTTCTTGATGTTGCAAGCCAAAGGTTGAAACGGTGGGTGAGAGGTCTTACCTGAGGGGAAGTGCTCGTTGATGGCCCAGTTGTCCACCTGAAGTGTGGCATTGCCCCCATTTCTGGTGAAGCGCACTACATGGTACTTGCCGTCATTTACTGCCATACTGCTCTCCTGCACGATGATGTCAACCGTTCCGATGTTGAATATGACTCCAATTTTGCCTTGCTCCTGGAAACACAACAAGGACAAACGCAGTTTTAGTTTTGTCAACAAGATCTACACCATTTACAATGAATTAAGTGCAGAGTATGGCGGCAGTATTGCTAGGGTCATGGGTTCTACTGCAAACGGTGCATGTATCAATTTGGATTAAAGCATCTGGTAGTTGTATGTATTTATCAACATTTGGCCACTTGTAGATATTTTAGTCGTTTTACTTGAATTCACTCATGTATAATCTGTTCCATCCCGAAACCAGATTGACATTGAGAACGTACGTTTTATTTGATTCAGATTCAGTTTTAACATTTGCCCTTGAAATCTGCTGCCTATTGTTCTACTTTTGTTCCAGAGAGATCCTGCATAATCTATTAGCATTAGTAACCCCTGATAAACTTGTCCGCTTGATAAAAAGTGTTCATCAGCCATTAGCACCCTCCCCATTTTGGGGGTGAGGAATCAGGCACATTGATTTAAATAATGCAGGGAAAGTGAACTAAATCAATAGCGTTAGCTAAAGCAGAGACAGAGATAAGAATGATTAATGAACAGAAAGGTGCCGAGTGATTGCCCTCGCAGATCCGAAAGGGTACATGCAAATGTTGCGGCAAGGATTCTCACTATAAATTAATTAGCTCATCCTCGACAAGCAATGACAGAGCAGGAAACACCGGGGAAGTAATATCCGTAAATATAGATAAACGTGATTTATAAATGCATTCATAATAAAACATCTTGAACATTGCAACTTAAAAATAAGTTCCACATAGACCGTTTAGAAAATGACTGAAACTTTCCAATACTAACCAATATACTTATTCATTGTAATGTGTTTGATAGTATTTAATAGTAAAATGCTGCATAAAAAAACACGGGCTAACCCACAAATAAATAAACAAATCATTTCTGTAATCATTTTGCGTTTCTTTTCTCTACATTAGTTTCATCCTCCACAACGCATTTTCTCTTCCCTCTCAATATCCTTCAGGGTTGCACGGATATATTTTGTGGTCAAGCTAAACCAATTCTGCCGTTGTTCTTATCTGTTACAGCATGGAAAATGACGACAGATGATAAATTGTATCAAGGGAGATGTTTATCACCATGCAGTGCATTTATCACAACAAGATCTCTGCAAGCAAAATCTGGGCCAGTCTTCTCAAGTTCATTTGGAAGACTTTGCTTAATACCGAGATGGCCTTTCTTTATTAAAAATGATTTCTGTGGTTATCGTATTATTGTGCATCATTCGGACGTTGATATGTAAACATATAGTTAAACCCAAAAGAATGCTAAATTTGAACTGGAATTAAAAGAAATGTACAGATTGTAATTGCATGTAAATTTAACACAGTTAAACAATTAAGGTCTTTGTCGGGTTAAAACAATACTGACATATTTCTATTTAAAAAATACTTATAGCCATTGAAAGTTAGTTTAGTTGAAACTTCATCACAAAATAAACCACAGGGAAAGTAAAAAGTGACATCTTTTTGCTAAACCATAAAGATCTCATCCACCATTTACTGCCATAGTAGGGAAAATAAATACTATGGGAGTCAATGAGAGATGAGATCAAAATATGGGGTAAGAACAAGCATTCTGAGAAACACCCATTTTGTTGCTATATGTACATATCTCTTTATAAATGTATCTACAAAGATATTCATAACCTTGACAGTGTGTGGTAGGGAATTTAATGAAGTGTTTGCGTTCAATGATACTTGAAGTCCTCTGAGAGCATCTTTAGAGGAAGAAGGATTGTGTGTTACTGTAACCCTGCCTGTCTTCCTGTGAGAAACGCTACAGAAAACATATCTCTGTCCCCTTATAGAATATTAATGAGACGAAAATGAGTCAAAACACATAAAGAGCAATTTGCTAAACCTTTTCCACAGACGTGCGCAGAAGCGCAGCGCTGTGAAACATCCAACCGCTCTGCCACTTTTAGCCCCCGAAAGATCCTGCTGTATTACTTGTTTGATCACAGAAACACTCTTTTACATTTAGCATCAAAGACTTCGCTGTAAGTGTCTCTCTCTTCATCCATCACACCCTCTTTCCACGTTCATTTCCAATACTGCTGTGCTTGTATCTGGGAGGGTAAAAGGACGAATAAACTCTTACTCTTTCAGAGCAAGTGATACATGAAAGGAAATAGTCTGTCACACACGCTATATTGAGCCGCGCGCCGGAACTGCACACAGGGACTGTGTGCAAATAAAGCACATGCTATGTGTGATTTCTATTATAACTTTCTCTCCGTGCTCATATATTTCAATATGGTGACATAAGCTGTGGATAGAATACAGTACCATTTGGGATCACAATAGTTTATTGGAAAAAAAACCATCTAAATATATTTCAGTGGAGGAAAAGTATAAGAAAATGGAGTAAATAAGGCAGATGTTGAATATTTGAGAGAATGCTGTTGCTTTCTTTGGGATGTAGTTTTCATTCAAAAGTGCACATTTATGCTCTCGGCCTTGTGCAGCCAAATATCCAACTCAGCTGCAGACGCAGTGTAAAATGATTGGCACATCCAATTATTCATTGTGTATTTGAAATGGAATAGGGCATAACCACTGGTTGCCAGAAAGAGTTTGAAACAATGGGCCGCATAATGATTTTGTAAGCAAAAAATAAATACACACAATTAGACAGAGAGAGAGAGAGAGAGAGAGAGAGAAGGAGAAAAAACAGTATAAACACTAGAGTTTGAACGAAGGCCTATTATAGGGTTTGGATATACACAATGGGGTACATTTATAGAATATTTAATGTATATTAAGTAAACATTACTTATTTTAAAATATACAAATTATATCAAATAAATAGTAGGCCTTTATATTTAAAGGGTTATTTACCCCAAAAATGAAAGTTCGGGATAAATTTCTTTGTTCTGCTAAACACAAAAGGAAAATAGTTGGAAGAACGTCAGTAACCATAAAGATCTCATCCACCATTTACTGCCATAGTAGGGAAAATAAATACTATGGGAGTAAATGGGAGATGTTTGGTTACTGACATTCTTCCAAATATCTTGCTTTGTGTTTAGCAGAACAAAGAAATGTATACAGGTTTGGAACAATCTGAGGGTGAGTAAATGATGACAGAATGTTTATTTTTGAGTGAACTCTCCCTTTAAGATTCTGCAGTATTTCTAAGGTAAAAGATGAGAAAATTTGTGCAAGCACTTTTACAAAGATGTCAGACTTTTGGTCCAGAATCTGTATAATTAAGCAATTTTTTTATTAAAAAGAACTAATACCGCTAATTAATACAGCTTTCTATTACAAATCTGTCAACATTTATTCGCCCTCATTAAACCTGCATGACTTTCTTCTGTGTTCTACAGTGGGGTCCAATGTTGCTTAGTTAGCAAAGTTCTTCAAAAATCTTATTTTGTGTTCTGCAGAAGAAAGAAAGTCATACAGGTTTGGAGGGACATGAGGGTGAGTAAATGATTAAAAAACATTTTTGGGTGAACTATCCCTTTAATATGTAAATCCTTATCTGTATTCAGTCTAATCAAAATCTAAAAACCTATATGAATATTATTTACCTATCTATTTATATTGGTTGGTGTTCGTATAATATATACCACCCAATATAAATATATATATTATACTTGGTTTGATAATAACCCACTGAAGAGCATGCATTAAATTGATACCGGTAATCATCACAACTAAACCCCAATTCATGTCTTTCATAATTGAATAACCCTGTTTTTCCATTAAGCCACTTCATTTGTTTTGGTGTTAACCTCTATCAAAATATCATGATGCATCATACTGAAATGCCTTTCAGGAAAAATAAACAACAATATCTCAAGTAATGAATGACAGCAGTGGAACAAAGTGCTGTCTTATTTGTATTCCTGGAGATAGTCCGACGGTTTGAGTCACTCCAGAATGCAGACTCAAATCATTACAGCCATCAATTCTGTTGCTCTTGCGTTTCTCTTCTGTGTGAAGGGGTCTGGCACACTGTATCACCTGGACAAATTGATGAGTGTTTAAAAGATGAACTCTCTCTCTCTCTGTGAGTGGCCGTCTGTGGTGAGCTGATAAGGAGAGACGCCCCTCAATTGGTAGTAAAGAGAAAATGCAAGTGACAATTTTTCATTGCTGATTGTTTCATCAATATAAGAGTCGATATTTTCCGCATAGCGTGGGATGTTTTCTGTAACAACTTCATTACTTTCCATTTAATCGTCTGTTTACAGGATGTGTAGGCAAAAAGATGGGAACTGGAATTATACGATAGCTGATACACACAATTAATAAATGAAAGATGATCAAGTGGTAGTAAACAGAATAGTCACAGAATTACAATGTCACATATATTTTAAAGGATAATACATAATGCTCATTGAGCAATTTTACACTGTTGTGTCATTGAAGTATTTAAGTGAGTGTGCATTGTATTGCAACATGAGAGAAGTCCCAACACCTTCAGTGTAAACAATTAGAAATTAGATACAGGTGTGAAATTACTTCTGTACATGTCCACTAAAGAAGTTATAAGTCTCGTAAAATATAAAAGAATTACAGAGGAAAAGGGTTAGCATTTTCTGAATTAAAATTTGGTATTATTTTGATAGTTTTGTACTTTCCAATGTATTTCTACACAGTAAAATCGCCAGTGTTAAAAAGGTCAAATTAACACTCACAGTGTATACATAATCCACACTCTCAAAGTGTGGATTATATAAACACTGTGAGAGTTAATTTGACCCTTTTAAACACTGACGATTTTGTTGTGTACTGGTCCCAAAAAAGTTACTTAAACTTAAACATACTTACACATACAGTAATACCCTTATATTTTCCTTTCCATTTAATTAGTTTTGAATTAAAATATTTCCAATACACTATAAAAGAAATCCAGTAAAAAACACACATTTTCTGGTAGCTGGGGTGCCAGAAAAATATTGTAAAAATTAGCTTTCATGTAAAATTACATGGTTTCTGTAATTTGACAGTTTTTAATCGAATTTCAAAAATGTTAAAATAATCTGTAAAATTTGTAAAAAAAAAAAAAAAAACTAATTCTGTAAAATATTTTTTTTTTACAGTGTAGGTTTACTATTCCGTATAAGAATAAACGTGGAAAGAATACATGAAAGTATATTACATGTAACACACAAAATACACTTCCCCATGTATTCAATAGCATATATATGACGTTTTGTTTGTCACACTAATTAGACGATCACGAAAAAAACCTTTCCGGAACCTGAACATAACTTATTAAACACATCACAATCAAAAATCTGTCTTCAAGGAGCTAAACAATGAATATGGATTTATTCAATGGAACAGTTCAGAAACTGTTGACCCTCATCACACAAACCTAACAAATTACTCTACAACCAGTCTCATTGCAACTACTAACAACACAAAGAACATTTTCTGCAACCTTTCAATTAGGATTGCTGATGTACGCCAAATCTCAAGGGAGCCGGGTGTCCGTGGGACATCTGTGTTGAAGAGCTGCTGTGTTTCCACATGAGTTTACAGAGATATCAAACATGTTGATGAGGCAGAAAGCGCTTTTAATTCACTGCTAGCTGCCGATTTGCCTGCCAAGGCTATCGGGTCCACAAAACACAGACAGCTGCCACACAATACTTAATCTACCCAGAACTTGCTACATCGACACTCTTCCACGGCTAGTGGAGAACAACACGAGGGCAGAGCCTGTGTACAAAAGAAGTTTGCTGACAGTAAACCAAGTCAAAGTTCTTATTTGAAGCACAAAAATGTGCGCTGCATTTGTGAGCGAGTGGCCTTCAATGGTCCTATTATAGTGTAAGTAAAGGAGGGGTGGGTTTCAAGGGCAGTACAGCAGTGTTTTTGTACCTTTTAAAACAAAAAGGGAAAATTGATGAAGGTCCAAAGTGTTTGAATGTAAGTCACGTTCAAGTAATGATTTATGGTCAGGTAACAGAGAAAAAGACTACGACGCAAAACACATCATAGCACTTCATAATACTCCAGTGCATTGCCTAATAGAATTTTTCATCTCTCCATTCATAAACACAGACCTCAGACCTTGAGTATATAGAGGATAAAATGTATAAAAAAAAATGTTGCAGTTCCTATGTATGATATTGCATTTCACATTATATTTAGTCATTTAGCAGACGATTTTATCCTAAGCGACTTACAAATGAGGTAAACAATGGAAGCAATTGGAACAACATAAGGACAACAAAAAGCATAAGTGCAATAAAACTGGTCTCATATAGCCTACCACAGTATACTGTATATTGAATATAAGATCCAGTAAAAAAAATATAAGATTGAATATAAGAACTGTCGTATGAGCAGAATATGAGTAGGTACATCCGCACCGAGGTCACAAGACAAAGACATTTCTTTTCGTCTACATTTGATGCTGATCAGTCAAAACGTTATCTAAACATACTTCCGAAACAAACTACTTCACCTTGAGCTAATGTCCATTAGATGTTATTTACAAAGATTCATTTTGCAGACCAAAGCAAAGCAGAAAGAATTCTGGGGAAGCTATTTTTTCTACTTTTCTAATTCGCTTTGTCAACAGAACGCGAGGGCACTCCATGCCGCAACGTGTCGAAATGGCATGCGGTCCTGCATGTTCTCTCCAGCGAGATTGGAAAAGTGAAGGGGAAAGTCAGGCCGTCACAAAATCATCTACACTCTGACGGTTCGTTGCACTTTATTGGTAATTAGATCGCCATTACCCGGAGGGGGCAATCAGATTATGTGGGGTACGTCGGGTTAAAACACAACCCATACTTCCCAGCCGCTAACTGCAATTGGAAAAAGATGCTAATGAGATGCATGACAGACATTTAGCTTATAGTGGCTTTACTGCAAACAGACAAGATATAAATAGGATCAGGATAAAAAATGAATGGAAAATATTCTTCCAGAACCGTGGAGTGCAATGAGACATCTTAAGAGGGTTTTAAGAGATGGAGAGCGAGGAAATTAGTCAATAGGGTTAGACATACTGTTTTCTAACCGAGACTGTTAAGTGGCTCTGTGTATTCCATGTTCGTATGACCTGACTCTCATCAGGCATGTGATCAAGGGAAAGAGGCTTGGAGACAGAGGTCTCAACCTTTGAGAATGTTTACAGCGTAAGGTTTAGTTAGACAGACTGGTTTTCAAAGCAGATGTTGAAAAAGACAACAGATATGCACTCTGCTCCTCTATAACCCCATCACCCCAAAGCTGTTGTTGCCATGGTTACAGCAGCAGCAGCCACATTCTGCGAGGAGATATCTAAAACAACATCGGGTTTGATCTGACCCCTCACAGAATACATCTGTCATTGTTGTGGCAACCCAACAAACATTAACACGATGAGATTTGAGCGCAGCAATGCGCACGCAGTGATCATAATCAAATACCGCATTACTGAACATTTAAATTTTACTTTTTGAAAGATGGCAAATGGCACTACCCTAATTATGGAAAGCTAGTGAGTGTTTTGATGGGTAAATGCTTCTAAAAAGAATCGTTTCAATATCAACCTTTCGAAAATAAATAAACAACAAACGGCCTGCATAAATAGCCCAAATGAGTGAGGCTAAAAAGCAATTGGGTGATTATCTCTTTTCATGAAATGCATTAATTGTTTATTTGCATTAGACTACGATTACCAGGAGCGGTTGTGTGCATTAGATTATGTTTTAGCCTCTGAAAGAACATGCATAGATGCAATCACTTTTGAGTGTGTTCTGAATAAAAGTGCCCGGCTGCAGTCTATCATTTACAAAAATGACATGTTTATTGCACAGATATGCTAAACGCTGCGGCTTGTAATTGTTTTTCTGAACAAGTCTGAGTGATGACAGAGGCTTATTTGTTGTAAAAACTATTTCTTTTCTCATTTTAGCTTGTTATTGTGGTGTTGGTTGGTTTGTTGTTTTTTTAACTTTTGATTTATTAAATTGTGTGATTTCCTATTATACTTGAAAACGTTTTCCTTACGTTTTTATGCATAGAAACAAAAATCACACCTTGTTAAAGTCAAATGAGACTAATCTGACTTTCACCTGTTTGTCTGTCTTAAAATCATTAAGTAGAGAGATTAAGCACCGAATTGCAAAGTCTTTTAGTCAGTTGTAAATGTATGACAAAGCTAAACAATCGTAAATCAAAACCCACGATTGAATGCAATAATGCAGCAGGTAAAGCCAATAGAACCGGTCCATAAGCAGATTTGCATGCAATATTGCGAGTATAGGCGCTAAAGTAATTAAAATGATTTCGAGTCCTTTACAAACAAAGATTAGCGAAGCAATTTCATTAACACTTTGATAAGACGGATGTCTCTCTCCATTCAGCAAGCCAAGAAGTTTCACACTTCCAAACAAACAGCTGGAAATCACAAATTACACAAAGTTTTTTCTCATTAAAAGTGGAGCCGGCACGTAGTATTTTTTCTGGGATTACATAAAGCCATTTTTCTGACCTCAGAATAACTCGCTTGGAGTTTGACTAAGCTACTATCGAATGCTGCAAATAATAATTCAAATTTAGGCACAAATTTGGGATTTGTACAAAACCAATATGAATTTATAAGAGTTAGTGACAGATGCTCACAGATACAATGAGTTTTAAAAGATTCTTTAAACAATGATGCTCATCCAAAGATGTTCCGGAAGTGTTTTTAAAATGTCCAAAAGGCACTTGTTTGAAAGGTGTTCCACCGTTCTCTACTAGAATTAACAGCTTTAATCTCTCTTCGACACAGTAACTTTAAAAGATGGATTTGCAGGTCTTCAGTTGCATCACACAGGATGAGGAACTCTGGATCATGCATTTCGCAACGTTTGCCTGAAAAATCAATAATAGAGGCAGTCAACACAATTTCTTGACCGCCAGCCGTTCCGGCTACCAGCGAGCGAGAAGTCTTTGTAGGAAAGGAAAAACTTTTCTCTCTTCTACAAAGAGGCAAAATAAAACAACAAGAATCTATCAAACTGCCACGGTCAAGCCATCAAACGGTTTAGAATTCAAGGAGAAACTGGCCATCTAGTGCTTTAAAGTGAAGGTTTCTCCTTTTAGCCTAATTGTTGGTCCATTTGAGTGGATAATATGAGCAAGTCATTTTTAACTGTCTGATGGCTACTAGGAACTGTTAGGTTGTTCTTGGGTTGATGATTCCCACTGTGGATCCTAGGCAATTTAGTTTCCAGAACACTTAAAACTTTCTTTCCCCCACAGGTCTTAAAATCACAGCAGGGCTCAAATCACATGCATTACCTCAGAAATGAAAAGAAAAGGAACAGACGTTCAGCGGCTTCACAGCATGTTGTAAACATGACTTTTTCCTCTGAGAACACTCAGCTGTAGTTATCTCAATTTACCATTAGACAAAGCCACGCTTCAACCCTTTACAGCCCTACTAGTTCAGCAAATGTTATCATTTAATCGCTAAAAAAAATCCATTTGGCATGGAACTAATCAAAGTTTCCTCTTAACTACTTGAAAAAAGGATTTTACGAAGTTACATAGCCTTTTAGAAAAAAACGATTTTAACAGTGTAGAGTAGCCTGGTTGATGCATGTGTGTTTGAAACAGTTTTTAAAAACAGTTTTTTTTAAAGAATTTTTAAATATATTTCAATAATATTCAAAATGATTTGACGCATTTTTGTTTCGCATCCATACGTCACTGACTGCAGCTGAAACAAGTCACAGGAGAACTGGTCCTCTTGGCTGAGACTGGTTTCTCCCGAGGTTTTTTATTCACCATTGGATTATTAAGATGGTTCTCTCTGTTTGTACTCTTTTGTGTTTTCTTTTTTATGTAAAGCTGCTTTGAAACAAAGTTAATGAACATCACATTTTACTTTAATATCATGCAGCCTTAGTTTAGATGAGAGCATTAAAGCCACAATATGGAAGAATTTTGTTATGAAATATCCAAAAATCACTTGCACGGTGTGATATATTTCATGCAGTTGTGTACTTACATTGTCCCAAATATTCCCAAGAATGTGCAAATCCAGAGGAATTCTTATTTAAAATAATGGCCCGTCCCTTGTCTCCCTTGTATTTGTCGCATATCAGTGACTTAATATCCGCTGCTCCGCACTACCCTCAGTTTACGGTTGTAGAAACTACGGCAACACGCAAATGCAGAAGTGTTTATACAGCATCTGGGACGCAGCATCTGTTGTTCTGTTATTATGGATCACGATTACTCTTTGGCGAGTAAAGGAAACACCAAAAAGTGTAAACACAGGCCAAATGAGGCAATCAGGCTTATGGACAAACGAAGAAATAAAACAAGGATTAATATCGGCGTTCTAAATGGAGAGAGCTTCGCGACCAACTTGGACTCAACAGAGACTCCGCTCTTGCATGTGTTTTAATAGACAAGCAAGCACATTTTTTTCATTGTACACGAAATACTCATGCACAGATTATTAAATAGTTATGCAGTTACCCTATGAAATACAGTATATGTCGCACAAAAATATGTAGCCAATAACGTTACTTGTAAATACTGTGGGTTCGTTCAAATTTACTTTTTAAACGACGACTGTATGACTGTTTTAAACAGGTAAAACTGTGTAGCATTACGCTACCAAATCAATGGACAAAGTCCAATATCAGTCGCGGGCTAACGTAGCATTACATTCCACGTTTCTTGCAAGCTAATTCATTACGATGACATAAAATAAAATTCATTCATTACCTCGTCCGTGAACATGATGGGCCGGGCGATCTCAATACGCCTCTGGATGGTGAAAACGACATGTCCCATGATTCCACTCTCCTACATAACGTCATTTAGCTTCGCCTTTTGTTGTTGTTAGTGAGCCATCTAGCGGTCCAAATATTCCATATTATGGCTTTAATAATAGCACATCTTCAAGAATTACAAGATGATAACCAAATGGACGAGGAATCACTACACATAAATATTACATTAGATTTTCAACAGATACTGATGAATGAACAAGGGTGAAACTTGCTGAGAAGTGTCAGGAAACAAAGAAGATATTATAGATTTGATGCCCACTGGCCACAACCGACACCAGGGAAACGGACAGGTGCACTTTACTGGAAGGCATCTATAAATCACTGCTGAATAAATCCCAGTTTAAGTGCTTTTTGTGTTTACAGCAGAAGATTCATCCATTACACCAAAGCTCTGATTCACTTGTACCACCATGCAGCTTTATTGGACCTCTCTGGGATCTTGCTCGCTGAGGTAACTGTGATTAAACAAGCTTATAAGAGCGAAATTCATGGTAACACTCTATATTTAGCTCGTACTCTAATTTACTTGCAAAGAAAGAAACCCAATCATCCTGATGACAAAAGTGGACACGACTATTTGCATAATTAATATAAAGAATACATACGAATCCATGGAAATGAACAAAGCAGTCGCTGTGATTGCATTTGATCATTGTAAGCAGAGAATACCGCGTGCTAGGAATAACACGGTTCTTCTCAACCCATCCGAAGGTTCGGCTCGGAGGGGAGGTCACTCCAAATGAACACATTTCCTGTCTGATTTCTGTACAGACCCCCGGTTACAGAATTGCAGGGGAGGCAGTCTGACAGTCTGCAATTTTTCCTAGAACATACAATTACCATCTCCGTGAGGGGAATGCAAAGCCACATGATGAAGCGCTTTTGAAAATAATACTTCCAGACTCGCCCTAGCCGAGTAAATACAGAGGCTTCTTACACGGAAAGACTAAAAATCCAATTGAAATGGCCCGAATGTGCTGGATGAGGCACCTGTGTCTTTCATCCATGTCTGTCTTGCTCAGATAAACATCAAAGAGATTGACCAGTTCATGGAGCATTTGCGATTCTTCATAAGTTGTGGGTGACAGCAGATGCTGTGAGGAAAGTGGGTCGTGTAATGAAGGTCCGGGTTGAGTGGCAACCCTGTGACAGATTAAAACATGCGGCTGGACAAAATAAAGCTAATTTGTGCCCTGCGGCTGCCAGCATCCTTTAATATGTGATAAGGGTTTTTGGCAGTTTTTAGAGAAAAAAGTTTTGCTACAGTTTCAATTTTTCAGATCTGTTTGTTGACATTGATATGAGTAACAACCCACTACAGGTTGCAAAACATGAGAATCTTTTTATTGCCGTTAAATTTGCTTTGCATCTAGATTAATTCTAGTCTTTTAACATAATTTTAACGTAAACATTTAACGGCTTGTATGTTAAAACAACTATTACAATAACTTTGACTTTGCACTATTTTGTTAGTGGGTGGAGTAAAAGCATGCAAGTACCAATCAATCAATGTCAAGGTTAACGAGACAACTGGAAAAAAAATATATACTGGGAGGTCACCGAAACTCAACCCACACAAGCAAAACCCACGAGGAAGTGTCTGTTTCCTTTTATTTATGTGTGTGAGATTTCTAAACTGAACCCAGAGGATCAATGCTCTCCGATTGGAATGACCTTCGAGGGCATCTGCATTTTTTATTCTCCATCTGCGTTCACGTTATGCTCCATTTCAGACATGGCTTACTTTCATCTGCTTTCAACTGCTGGCCAATTTAACGCAATTTCCAGATCAAAAATACCTTTGGGGGGATTGCGTTACATTCTCATCCGCGCCTGTAGCCACACCGGAGCCCTAGAGCACACTATCACAGTGGCAAAATAGGACTTTAATTATAAACCGATTAGCTTGAGGCTAGAAAAGACGTTTGATTGTTTATATACATATAATGTCCATTATATAATTTTTTCGATTATGGAAAAAAGGCTGAACCCTGAAAGACTCGTTTGATGTGAAAAGGGCATTGTTTTAGAATCAACATACACTGAAATTGATTTAATGTATTGTGTATGGAACAAATAAAAAATGCTTGTTCTGTTAAAATTACCTTGACACCAAACTATGACAAAAATATGAGAATATTTTCTTTTGTTTGACTTTTTTTGAATAAATGATTCAATTCTTCATACAATATGAACAAATAGAACAATTTTATATTTGATTGTATTTTATTTTAAGGCATCAAAAACTTGGTCACAAATTTTGTGGATAAGATGAAATAACATCTGAAATGTTAAATAATAATTGTATTAAATGTTGTATAAATACAGCAAGCTACACCTGCTGCATTTATTATTTACTGAGATTTATTTATTTTAACCACTTTGTAAGTCATTTACATTATGCCTTAGAAATTGCAGTATACTTCTATGTGTGTATATATACAATATACAATATATTCAGTATACATATAATACATAATATATAATATATGCCTACATATTCTTTTAAATATATATTATGTAGATTTTGAATTACAGCTCATATTAAGGTTCAGGTTTTTTTTGTACAAGTACTCTCTCAATAATAATAGTAAGTTTTGTGTCGCAGCGGCCGTGTCATTTCTGATCATAAAGAATGTGATTATTTATAGAGGCGGCCAGGTGAAGGTTCAGGCTGCAGGCCTGGAGTGTTTCGATTTTCAAACAACATTAGAAGGTAATGTTAGACTCTGAAATATTGATTTATAACTCAGCAGTACGAGACATGAAAGCTAGATTCTTTTGATGAGGGTGACCATGAAAACGGAAACTTAGAACGCATTCAGAACAGCCTCTTCCCTGTCAAGTTCATTTAGCCGGCTGGACCTTCTTACCACGCTGACCGCATCAACAGTGCAGAGAAGCTGCCAAAACAGCTGTGCGTGCACGAGCTCAAACCTGAGCATTCTGCTAAATGTGCCAGGTAAACTAAATAAATATTTTAAAGTATAACAAAATGAAGCAGAAATGTTGCACTGCACCTGCATTCCTAAACTGCCACTGGAATAAAGCCAGGTATGAACGTTTTGAGATTACAATTACAGATGGTTTACGATAATAAGCCTTTTAATGTAAGCGTTTCCGTCACAGCTTTATATAATTAATAACTTTTTCCAGATTGTTTAGTATTAGTTTGTATTCAGGAAAAAACAGTTACCAAGATGTAATCAATGTGTTTTTTCTTATAATGTTAAAGTATTGAGACATGCAGTAATATGCATAAAATTACAAACATTACAACATCTGTTCAGCGAATGGCTGCTACGGTGCACAAATGACCCAATTTAACTACTTCTTCTCTTTCAGACAAATCTAAATAGCATACTGAATACCTGTAAACATATTAAACAAATATGGAAGGAATTCATATAGAGGATAATGACAATTAGCCCTTCATAAAGGAATGTAAGCAACATTTTATAGGGGAAATGGCTACTATAAAATCAAACTATATCTATCTAAATTTAGAGCGTTTATAGCTTAAGTAAACAAAGTATATTATTTTACAATTTTAGCATAAAAACCATCCACATACCTATTTTAAAATCTTTAATCTTGTCATCGAAAAATAGCAAATACCGCAACAATGTTTTTATATTATTCCTATTTGATTCTAAATCATTTTTTCATTCCTGTAGCTCAACTGGTCAATCATGCTGCTAACAAAACCAAGGTCATAGGTTTAATTCCCATGAAACATGTTTTATCATGTTGTGATAAATGTAAACCTTGAAGGCATCAAAAGTCACTCAAGACATAAACTTCTGCCAAATGCCGAAGTGTAAAATTTGATTTACCAATTAGGAAGGTTTTTAGAAAGATCTGAACCACAAAGGGACTACTCTTAAATGAAAGTATGAGGTGCACCAGACTTTCTTAGACCTGACAAAAATCGTTTTCCTTAGGCCTCGTTTAACACACTCCATACAGCATTTGCAAAGTTTAAAAACCCTTATTCAAACAGCGATCAGGCAAAGAAATGTCAATAGAAAAACACTGAGTAAGACTGATGGTTAAATATGATAAACTAAATATATTAAAAAAAAACAATAAATGACACAGTTAAACTTTTCAACTAGATACAGTGATAAAATTACAGGAACAATCGAATTAGCATATAAAACATTCAAAAGGAGAAAATAAACCATTTTTGCTATAGAAACTGTGAACTCCAAGCGCCGAATGGAACAAGCTATCCAAATAGTAATTGCCCTCACTTTTCTCCAGCAGACTCTTTCTGCACTTTAAGGCTGAATGGAAGTGGAGTGGGAAGCCTGTGGCAGGGGGCCATTCAGCAAAAAGAGCCTTGCAGGATTGAAAATCAACAGGCAATGTGTAGTTATGCTGCTCACTGATTAAAAGAGATCAACACCATTGATTTTCTGTACACTTAAATCATCCTCTCCTATAGGATTTCAGTCAACAGCTTTGGTGGCCAAGACTGCCGGTGTCTAAACCATTTATCCTTATGCCGCTCTGTCAATATGTGGAAAGCACCCGGCAATGTAATTCAGTTAAAATGACTGCCTCATCATTGGACCGTGTCATTTTAGGCCCCTGTCTATTTGGCCAAACCGCAAGCTTCGAAAACCAAAAGACGTTGTTTCATATTATTTAAAATGGGAAATAGTGTATGTGTTTAGCGTCGTAGGGGGTGGAACAGACCTTTAAAGCAAATTGAAATAATCCGACTGCTCATGCAGCAGCGATACAACATGGGGGCACAAGCAATTTGTGGAAACGCTTCGTTTTTTATCCTAATTATACCCTTATATCCAGCTTTGCAGCTGGAGAAAGGGAAGCCATTTGCTGTTAATGAGTACCCAACATTCTTACAACCAATACGTAATACTGTGCAGACGCTGCCGTTTGGGTTGGGGGGAGTGAATTCAAATTGCATTTAACTTTCTTCATTTGAAACTTTCTCCAATAAGTGTTTAAGTCCTGAAGACAACATAAAAGCATTTTATGACCACATCTATTGTTTCACTTTGAGGGGATCTTTGTTAAACAGCCATTGGGATTTAGTGACATCACAAGTCAAGATTTGCTACTTACTAGTTGGTTGCTTTTTGGTCTGTTTCACCAGTCAAAGAGTATAGTCAAAATAGTATATTTAAATAGTCATATTAAAAATATTTAAATGTTTGGGAACACTAGAATTTAAGGGTGTGTTCATATTTCTAGTTCGGTTATTTTGGTTATTTTGGTCCGGACCACATAAGAAAAAAATGTATTTAGTCCTGATTCGCTTAGCGTTCAGACTGGCATTTTAACAGCGAACCTAAATATATCGAACCTAACAGCTTACGTGCAAAGTCGCAACGTGATTGGACTGCTTTTATGATTTATATTTTAAAATGGATCTTACCAGACATCCAAAACAATGCTGTGTGCATAGTGCTGCATGGGTTATACATGCTCAATGTATGCCTGCACATATGAGGTTATTTTTAGCAAGCCGGTAACTCGCGAAGACCTCATTAAGTGTTTAAAGCAGTCAAATCGACGCCAAGAATTCCTCAGTTACATGAGCAAGCACATATCTAATAAACACTCCTTATATATTACCAAATCACTTGATTTTTGGGTCGTATATTGTTATCACTTCCTGGTTTTGGTTCGGTTCGATGCCTTTGGTCCGTGTTGCATTCATATTTCAATTGAACCCCACCAGAGTTCGTTTGAAAGTGGACCGAGACCCATCTTTTCAGCAGTCTGCTTGACAGCTGTCCAATCACGTTGCGACTTTACACGTAAGCTGTTAGGTTCGAAATATTTAGGTTCGCTTTTAAAATGCCAGTGCCAGAACAAATTTTTTTTTGGTCCGGACCAAAAGAACCAAACGAACCGAACTACAAGTATGAATGCCCTAAGTGCACTGCTAAGGTGGACTATAGACCACTTGGCTATATGTAAACCCTGCTCAAACAGCACTTCTGGTTTAAAAATCTTACATATATAATTAAATCTCAAGATATTTGTTGAATTTTGATTCGGGTATAAATGTTCTGTTGGTTGTATTTTGTTGGTATAACGTTTGTGCAGTGTTAAAATTCTAAAACAGGACGTTTTTCTGGACCAGCATTGCTCATGTCTTCTGAAGTGGTCTATAAACTCTTTGATTTTGGTCATCAAGAAACAGATAAGAGATAAAGAGACGTTATAATCAGCCAGAACAGCAGGAGGATTTTCATGAGTATCTCTTCTTGCCTCTTACTTCTCTCTCTCCAAGAAACCAAAACAAAGACATTTAGCAGATGCTCTTATCCAGAGCGACTTACAAAAGTGCATCCATTTTCCCATGTGAGCGTACCGTGGTCAACAGATGGCAAGCATGCCGGTCTGAATGGTTTTCTGCTAGGAGTGGAGAATCAGCGACTATTTAACATACACAAATAAATGCAAAAAACATTTGTGCATGTTGCATGTTGATTAGGCTAAGTGTTGACAGAAGTTAGACTTAAAACCAGAATTTATCCTGTTTACTTTCTTAATACACACTTCTTATTGTGCATGGTTCATCCAAAAAAACAAAAAGTTATTTCGAACATGTTTATAAATGTTTGCCATATTAAGGCATCAAGAATGATAACTATAATTCATGTGGATTTAATTAGCTGTCAATGTTTCATTGCTCATCAGCTGTAAAAAATATCACTGTGAAAGTGATCTCAATGATCCTCTGTATGTTTCATTTGATACATTTTTAAAACTTTTTTGCTCTGTTATCTCCCACAAAACGTTCTGCTCAGTTAAATTTTCTGATATCTATGCTAACTTACATTCACAATTTGATTCCATTAAGGTACAAGAAGGGCAGTTTTCAGGGAATGATCACACCCGCTGTAGCACTCAACAAGGGGGATGCGTCGCGGCCGTAAGTTTTATAATTTACAAAATACATGGGGAGAAGCGGATGGCACTTCTGTATCTTCACTCCTTCAAACCGATGGAACATCAGATGACTTCAAGAGTGAGAGATGACAAAATGTACACAGGACAGATGTTCCCTGCTTTGAAACACCGTGTGTGGAGATGCCAGACTGCTCTATCAGATGGAAGTTAATGTCGGCGATGCACAGTTCACATGTTGTTCAGCCCAAGAATTATTCTAGATGAAAGATGACTAATCATTCATACAGCTTTGTCATTTTTTGTCCACTGAAAAAAAGTCATTTAAATTTTAGCATATTGCTGCTGTCCTTCAGAAACCTTGTATCGCTGCTTTTCAGGAAATGGAAAAAACACTGTACTGTAAATTATTACATACTTACATTACATATTACATTTGCAAAACCCAGTGACAAACATTAGTGTGACTAATAATAATGATTTATGGCAACAACAAAAAAAATCACAAAATATGGAGATACAAGGTTTAAGAAGGACAGCAGCGATATACTGTATTGTACAATATTATATCGCTGCAGTCCTTCAGAAATTTCCATATTTTCGTGATTTTTATTTTTTGCCATAAATCATTATTATTGTTCACCCTTTATGTTTTTCACTGGGTTTTACAAATATCTAACCAATAAAAAGAATAATAAATGGGCTTGTCAACTCAGTACAACACAGTACTTAACATTACAGTTTTTTCTATTTTCTGAAAAACAGCAAATTGGGACATCCGAGGTTTCGGAAGGTCAGCGACGATATAAAGTATTTAAACCATGCGACTTTATATAAATTCCACCCTTATATCAAATTATATCACCTTAAAAGATGTCAATCATCTTTATCGTCTAAATATTCAGACATATTAGTCTTCAACCCCAATCTGTCTCTTCTACATTTTACGGTTTGTTTTAAGATTACAGTGAACAAGGCCAAGTGTTTGATTAGCAGACTCCATCACTGAGGTTGCCATTTCAGAGGTGGCATGTTTGAAGGTGAACGGCACTGACATTTCAGCTGTTGTCGGAAACTGTCTAACAAAGTATTCTACAGAGTCACCAGCCACTTCAAGTTCTGAAGTGCGAGAGAAATTTATTGCCGAAAATAGCTCTCATTATCAGTGCAAAGGAACAGGGTCAGGGGAAGCATTCCTAATCTGACGTCACCCTCTGCCCTCCATCACTATTATCCGAAAGGTGAACGTAAACACATAAGAGCTTTAAAATAATTCACTGTGAAAGGTTTAAGGTTACAAAGATTAAACCCTAGTGATTTAAATATAAAAATGGGCCAATCTAATAGGGGGAGTAATTCATAATCAGCACTTTATACTGTTCCCAATGCAAAGATTAGACCAGACCGGTGCGTGTTCCTCAAAGGCAACTCCCAATCACTAGTTATGTAAGTTTTGAGAGGGATCGTAAAAAAAGGGCAGCTTAATTCCCTTTACACTGGAGTTGTGCTCTAGATTTAGTTCATTTGGCAGAGGAGGCTCATTTCCATCAGCGCTACGCTGCTATAATGGGGTGAGCGTGTATGTGTGCCATAAAGGGTAGGCGGGAGGGTGAGGGTTTAGTGAAATGCCCTTAGTTATACTGCCCATTCCAGAGCCACAAGAGTCCCTGTGGACCTCCATCACAGGCCACAATAAAACAAGTGGACAGATGCAGATAGCAAGAGAAATGTTCCCTATTCTGATCAAAAGGGAAACCGGTCCCCCATTAAACTCCAAGGTCACTTGTTTATGCACAACCTTTTCGCATTATCTTTCCTGTGTTGACATTCGCTTTTATTGTACAGTAATATACAGGAGAGTTCAAATATATGAACAGTAAAAAAGTGTATTTATATTATTTATAAACCAGAAATGTATTAAAAAATATAATTGGACATTTTTCTATTGACATGAAAGACTCTGCATTGCAAGGTAAGTAGCCCATTCAAATTTATAAGTTTAGCTATTTCACATCCCTTACAAAATGTGCATAAAAGAAGATCTGATGCAACTCCCTGTTAAAGTGATAGTTCACCCCAAAATGGAAATTCTTGTCATTTCAAACCTCTATGACTTTCTATTTTCTGCAGAACACAAAAGAAGATATTTTGAAGTTGGTAACCGAACAACGGCGGTACCCATTGACTTGCATTGGTTTTGTGTCCGTACAATAGAAGTCAATGGGTACCACCGTTGTTCGGTTACCAACTTCAAAATATCTTCTTTTGTGTTCTGCAGAAGAAAGAAAGTCATACAGGTTTGAAATGACATTAGATGTGCAAAAGATGAAAAAAAGCATTTACATCTACACCTACGTTGGCCCGATAGTACAGATGTTAATTTATGAGCTAAAAACCTATTTTTTCAGAAAAGCAGGTTAATTTCCAAACCAACTGTTACATGAGTGCAGATTGTTTTTACGTTACGAACACATCCAGTCAAATTGACGCTCTCGTCGTGGTTAAATAGCAAAGAACATTGTGCAGCTCTGCAAAATTATGCCAATTTTAATGCAATTCACCATTGTTATGGTCAAAGGATTTTTTTTATAATGTTACAGTGAAGCGACAAACGTCTCATTGGAACTTACACTTTAAAATACAAAGATAAATGGAACAGTGAGGCTGACATCCAGCACGGAGCTCTGCGAGAAGCGTCATTATTCTTGAATTGATTATTTATAAAGACGTGTGAAAAAAACGAAAGATTTGTGATAGAAAACCCCCCGAAGGTGTTTCCTCACAGAAGTTCTATAACGCACAAAATGCAAAGAATATAAAACACGTGTTAACAACTCTACTGCGAGCATATGTTCAGTGTGTGAGTTTGTGCTCTAATTAAACCTAAAAACTAAACTCTGCACATTTTTATCACACTGTACAAAATAATAAGTTCACAGAAGGTGCTGGAGGGATTACTCCAAGAATAGACAAAAGACTGGGCCTTGATCTTTTGCATGGAATTCAGCACGTTGAAGGTTTGTTTATATACTTAAAGCTGCAGATCATAACTTTTTAGTTAAAAATAAACAAGAGTCAGTCTTCAAAATTGAACCTACTGCGATGCGTAACGGTGAGCTTATAATAATGATTTACAATTTGAGTTGACGTTAGGGCTGTCACAATAATCGTCTCATCGCGATTGTTTGACCTCATCGCGATGGTTTCAGATCATCGCAATTATTGCACATCTCTATAGAAGACACTAGGGGGAGCTGTAGTGCATCTGCATATTGCATATTTTAGTGTATATATTGTAACTAAAGCATGGTAATACTTGTCAAATGTACCACCACAACACAATCACTTAAAAATAAACTAAAGCATATACCACAAAAATAACCTGCAGTACAATTTAATATTATTTCAGTGCGAAAACCAGTCTACCAAAATCTCATTGAAATAGAAGTAAACTTTTATTGCAGTCTTGCAAGTGAGAAAAAAACAGACTGGAAGCTTTTCTATGACTGATAGCATTTTAATGGTGGCTTCAATTCACTCCTGATCAATTGACTTAATTTACAAGTATTTGGCTATTGTATTATTGACAGGTAAAAGCCTAAACCTTAAGTATGATGACCCCATTTTTTCCTATGTATTTCCAAGAAAAAGAACATAGTCTTCATATTCAGAACAATATGGTCGTTTCAAAGCTGAATAAAAAATGTATGAGAATTAAAAGTCAAAGCTCTAAAACAGACAATTAATCGTCATAATCGCAATGATTTATTAGACAATTAATTGTCAGCCAAATTTCATAATCATGACAGCCCTAGTTGACGTCATTTTACATTAATCCACATAACTACATAAGTAACCTGCAATTTTGTTTTAAACAGAGATTAGGAAAGAAATGCTAAAATTATCGATTGCAGCATTAAATTGTTACCTTTTTTGTTGTTTTACTTGAGCATAATTTCTAAACAAGAGATGTTGTGCAGTCACCCGGGCCGAACAAGAAAGTGAATTAGATTTCTTAGCAGACTTACAATGTGGAGCATGAGGTAGTCTCCCAGGCCTGGGGCGCTGTCAATGCGGATGAGGACACCATCCTTGATGGAGGTGCTGAAGCCCAAAGTCAGCCTGTCTGTACGAGTGCTCGGGCGCTCGTTGGCCGGCCAGTTAAAGGTAATGAGGCCCCCTCCTTTTCCAAAGATGTACGTTGTTCCGGCTGTAAAAGAGAATAAAGAAAATAAAGAATTTGTAGGACTGAGTGCTTGACTCTGAACCTATTTAAAGTGTGAGGAACTATAGTATCACAAGAACACTGTAAACAAATTATAGGACCTCTCTACAGATATAAAAGAGGAATTTGTAGCATGTCCCATAACCATAAAACAGGACTTAAGAATAAAATATATTTTACAATTCACTTAAATGTAACTGAAAATGCCAAAGAAAAGTGCTGCGTTGCTTACTAGAACACAACATTGCTGAAAGAAAAATGACAAAACCTGAATTAAAGAAATGCAATATAATACACATGACTATGTCTTCAGAGGTATATAAAGATCTTACATATTGAAACATTTTGTTTTTATAACTTTAGAATGAGCTATTTCCATCGACATACACAGCGGGTCCCCTTGCAAGGAATTCGCCATGTTGTTTCTACAGAATCCCTAAACGGACAAACTGAGAGCGTGTTTCGTAAATACTTTATCTCCTTAGGCAAAGAAGCAAAAACGTGATGATATCTTTGTCCTCTGTCAGCCTCCATATTGCTTCGAAAGGGAGGGGTGAAGTGAGCTGCTGGTTGCAATTCACGGCTTCACCACTACATGCTGCTAAATTTCATACACTGGACCTTTAAACCAAGTTCACACATCATCACATCTACCACAGTTTCAAATACTAGTGCACGATGCAATGACATGCCATTAAAATGTCCTCTTCAAGTTTAGACAACTAGGCCAAAGACTCTGAGGAAAGTCCTGACATTTTTGAGCCGTCAGTGGCTGCTTTTACCCACGTTCCCGTACCACTAGCGATCGGATCCTAGGCATGAATAATGCCTACACCTGGGTCAGAAAAGTCATAATTCTTCAGACTCGTATCCTCAGCAGAGCCTGCTGGAAAATGCTGTGACCTATCCAAGTTAAATATAACTCTTTCCAGGGAATAACAGCATGGGCCATTGATGAATGAATTCTTCTAATATCATGCATTATACAAGGCAGAAGGTAAATGCAAAATCTTCACCTGGAAAAGTGAAAGGGCGATAATTCTTCTGGATTTGACATGAGTGAATACTGAGACACGCACAACGCTGGCTTAGCAAACAAAAGAACTGTTGGGTAAACTGCATTTCATGGGACTATTTGTTTTGGACAACAGTTTGGACAGGAGGATCATGGGTAGACAGCCATTCTGTTGATTTTTCATCATGTCGAGCCCCGCTTTCAAACCTCTGCCGACAAATGGCTGCTTGTGCGGTCGGAAGGGGGACAGCTGGCAGAACTGCCCTCCGCTCAAGGGGCCTGTCAAGTGGAACATCTGGCCCTGGAGCGGATCATGCACTCGCACAATATATCGCTTCCCTCCATCTCTGGCAGATGCGCTGCCACTCACTGTCCCTTTACAGTTCTTATTTTCAATTTCAGCCTTCTGAGTCATCGATGTCGGGGTGTCAGGCATTAGCATGCAATGTACAGTATATGCAAGATGTAGCCGCCAGATACGATTCATGGAAGGATGCTTGGCGATGCATTCACCATTAAAGGTACATTTCGTCTCCAAATGAGGACTGGGCATTTCAATCTCTAAAACTATTACAAAAAAAACCACCATAAAAGGTATCAATATGACTATATTCCTCAAGTTGTATTGACCAATTTTCACCTTATGCGTTAAATACAAAAGAAAAAAGTCACAGGGTTCGGAATGACACAGATCACATTCTTCACAACTATAAGTAACCCTAATAAATATATCCATATGGTGTCCAAAACTACTATGTTTCTTTTTCTTGTGCAAACCTCATTTGCACTTACTTGCATCTGCGTTTGAATGAAAATCTGAAAATGATTTCAAGGTAATGCATTTAATATCATAACCAGAGGCATGAATTCTGTTGGTATTGCATTTTTACTCGGAAAGCACTTAAAGGTTATTACCATTTATTTGAGTGACGTGGAGGTGCTCCAGACTTGCGCTGTTATGTCAGACATAATGACTGCGAGGCTTTTAAAACAATTAAGAAGCATAAACGCGCAGTTCCTTTCAGAATTTTGATGAGCGTACCGATGTTTCCGTAATGCGTCTCAGATTAAGATGTAAAAAGGAAATGAAGCAGAACATTACGGTAAAGAGGAAGTGGTGTCAACGGTTTACTCAAAAGTAGCGCCTGCCTGCAGAATGGAAGATGTTCTCTTAATAAATTAGCTGCCAGCTTCAAACAACCCGGCTAATGTGAATCTTAACCTGATAAGCATTCAAATGAGGACAGCACGTCGCAAACAGAAAAAAGAAGAAGAAAGGGCTTATTGAGACACATACGATATATGTCTCAAAGCCTCAGGAGGCTGTTTTAGGATTTCAGGCACTAATGGTTGCCTTGGTTAAAATTTTCCATTAAGAAAAAGGCGGTATCTATTTGAGTTTGACTTTGTCTTCAAATGGAGGGTTTTCTACCATTAATGGACAGTCTTCCACTAACCTAGAATACACAGGTGAATGGTGAGTCATCGATAGCAAAACCTCATCCAATCAAATTCCTTTGACCCTTTTATCCTATTTACTGACATTGCAATACGCTAAGTATCATTGCCTCTATAGCTATAAATATGCTATTTACAAACCTTTTAAGGTATCAAGGAAAGCCAAAAACGTCTGAAAAAGCAAGACATATAACAGTGCTGTGCATTACTCACAAGGTTCTGATAACTGATCTCATCCCGGTTTTGATAGCATGATTATAGTAAAAAAATTAGTGGCATAAAAAATATACTAAACTTAACTAAACTATAATGAAACAAAATAAAATAAAAAATATAAAAAAGCAAAATAAATACAATAAAAAATATTATATATATAATATTTTTTATTTTATTTATTTTGCTTTTTTATATTTTTTATTTTATTTTGTTTCATTATAGTTTAGTTAAGTTTAGTATATTTTTTATGCCACTAATTTTTTTACTATAATCATGCTATCAAAACCGGGATGAGATCAGTTATCAGAACCTTGTGAGTAATGCACAGCACTGTTATATGTCTTGCTTTTTCAGACGTTTTTGGCTTTCCTTGATACCTTAAAAGGTTTGTAAATAGCATATTTATAGCTATAGAGGCAATGATACTTAGCGTATTGCAATGTCAGTAAATAGGATAAAAGGGTCAAAGGAATTTGATTGGATGAGGTTTTGCTATCGATGACTCACCATTCACCTGTGTATTCTAGGTTAGTGGAAGACTGTCCATTAATGGTAGAAAACCCTCCATTTGAAGACAAAGTCAAACGCAAATAGATACCGCCTTTTTCTTAATGGAAAATTTTAACCAAGGCAACCATTAGTGCCTGAAATCCTAAAACAGCCTCCTGAGGCTTTGAGACATATATCGTATGTGTCTCAATAAGCCCTTTCTTCTTCTTTTTTCTGTTTGCGACGTGCTGTCCTCATTTGAATGCTTATCAGGTTAAGATTCACATTAGCCGGGTTGTTTGAAGCTGGCAGCTAATTTATTAAGAGAACATCTTCCATTCTGCAGGCAGGCGCTACTTTTGAGTAAACCGTTGACACCACTTCCTCTTTACCGTAATGTTCTGCTTCATTTCCTTTTTACATCTTAATCTGAGACGCATTACGGAAACATCGGTACGCTCATCAAAATTCTGAAAGGAACTGCGCGTTTATGCTTCTTAATTGTTTTAAAAGCCTCGCAGTCATTATGTCTGACATAACAGCGCAAGTCTGGAGCACCTCCACGTCACTCAAATAAATGGTAATAACCTTTAAGTGCTTTCCGAGTAAAAATGCAATACCAACAGAATTCATGCCTCTGGTTATGATATTAAATGCATTACCTTGAAATCATTTTCAGATTTTCATTCAAACGCAGATGCAAGTAAGTGCAAATGAGGTTTGCACAAGAAAAAGAAACATAGTAGTTTTGGACACCATATGGATATATTTATTAGGGTTACTTATAGTTGTGAAGAATGTGATCTGTGTCATTCCGAACCCTGTGACTTTTTTCTTTTGTATTTAACGCATAAGGTGAAAATTGGTCAATACAACTTGAGGAATATAGTCATATTGATACCTTTTATGGTGGTTTTTTTTGTAATAGTTTTAGAGATTGAAATGCCCAGTCCTCATTTGGAGACGAAATGTACCTTTAATGGTGAATGCATCGCCAAGCATCCTTCCATGAATCGTATCTGGCGGCTACATCTTGCATATACTGTACATTGCATGCTAATGCCTGACACCCCGACATCGATGACTCAGAAGGCTGAAATTGAAAATAAGAACTGTAAAGGGACAGTGAGTGGCAGCGCATCTGCCAGAGATGGAGGGAAGCGATATATTGTGCGAGTGCATGATCCGCTCCAGGGCCAGATGTTCCACTTGACAGGCCCCTTGAGCGGAGGGCAGTTCTGCCAGCTGTCCCCCTTCCGACCGCACAAGCAGCCATTTGTCGGCAGAGGTTTGAAAGCGGGGCTCGACATGATGAAAAATCAACAGAATGGCTGTCTACCCATGATCCTCCTGTCCAAACTGTTGTCCAAAACAAATAGTCCCATGAAATGCAGTTTACCCAACAGTTCTTTTGTTTGCTAAGCCAGCGTTGTGCGTGTCTCAGTATTCACTCATGTCAAATCCAGAAGAATTATCGCCCTTTCACTTTTCCAGGTGAAGATTTTGCATTTACCTTCTGCCTTGTATAATGCATGATATTAGAAGAATTCATTCATCAATGGCCCATGCTGTTATTCCCTGGAAAGAGTTATATTTAACTTGGATAGGTCACAGCATTTTCCAGCAGGCTCTGCTGAGGATACGAGTCTGAAGAATTATGACTTTTCTGACCCAGGTGTAGGCATTATTCATGCCTAGGATCCGATCGCTAGTGGTACGGGAACGTGGGTAAAAGCAGCCACTGACGGCTCAAAAATGTCAGGACTTTCCTCAGAGTCTTTGGCCTAGTTGTCTAAACTTGAAGAGGACATTTTAATGGCATGTCATTGCATCGTGCACTAGTATTTGAAACTGTGGTAGATGTGATGATGTGTGAACTTGGTTTAAAGGTCCAGTGTATGAAATTTAGCAGCATGTAGTGGTGAAGCCGTGAATTGCAACCAGCAGCTCACTTCACCCCTCCCTTTCGAAGCAATATGGAGGCTGACAGAGGACAAAGATATCATCACGTTTTTGCTTCTTTGCCAAAGGAGATAAAGTATTTACGAAACACGCTCTCAGTTTGTCCGTTTAGGGATTCTGTAGAAACAACATGGCGAATTCCTTGCAAGGGGACCCGCTGTGTATGTCGATGGAAATNTACTATTATATCTTAATTTGTGCTAACTATATAATTTTAAATACACATGCCGTATGAAAGAAATTAAGGAAAAACGTAACAGTAAATAAACTACATTTTTAGTAAGGAATAAGGATGAATAATAAACATAAATATTGAAAAACTGTGAATCTGGAACTTCGTGGAAATTATCTAAATTTATAATTATTAGCCTTCACACTAGAAAGTATACTGAATGTCTTGACTCATTGCATCACCTTACTTGTGTAGTAAAAGTAAAGGTCTAAGATCAACTAAGTACATTATTGTTGTTGTTTTTTAGGTAGATTAAAATTTAAAATAATAAAATCAGTGTCACTCAGAAGTAGTTTGCTATCTGTATTGGCTGCTAAACTAAGAAAGTAAAATATAAAAAAGTGTTAATTTAAGAATAATTTATCAATTATCAAATCAGGTGCCAATATATACATTTGAGAGAAGTGGATTCAGAAACCTGTGCAAAAGCTTGTTCATGATGAGCCTACATGGTGGAACTTCTCCTTTGAGATGGTGGTCAGTTTTTGTATTCAGCAACAAGCTGTCTGTGCTGTTTTGGCTGAAAATCGGAAGAAGTGGACTCTGATGCTAGAGACTCTGATGTGGCAACATTAGACATCATTAGAGATGTCCTAGGCCCACTAAGCAGCTTTACAGGTGCATTAATTGGAAAAGGACCCCACGTTGTCTTCTGTGTTGCCCCTCAAATGGAAACTACTTTTCTCTCTGACAGTGAAGGGTTCACTTTCATGTGAAATAAAATAAAAAAATAAAAACTGACTCACAGCAATATATAAAAGCAGACCAATCAAAACTGTCCTTAACACTGCAACATTACTCGATCCAAGATTTAAGGACAGTTTTGTTGGAGAAATGGAGGAAGAAGTCTAACTTCACCAAATATCTGCAGTAAACAAGCCTGGTCCAAGCAGTAGAGCGGGAGGATCAAGGAGTGGCAAAAAGAGAAAAAGAAAAGAGGATTTGAAAAGCCTGTTTTCCACCATCAAGTTTGAAAAGTCAGTAGAAGTGAAAGGGGCTGAGGGGGGCCATTCTGCATCCCCTGCTGACAAGCTTGCAAGTGAATTCCTGTTGTACAAACGAATGACAGAAATACAGTTCCCTCCACTATTATTGGCACCCTTGGTAAATATGAAGGTTGTAAAAAATAAATCTGCATTGTTTCTTGTTTTGATCTTTTATTTAAAACATCTACAAAATTCCAACATTTCAAAAACAATTTGAAGTGGAGAGAATATCACATTGTGAAAAAAATGTTTTTCTCTAATACACCGTGGTGACAATTATTGGCACCCCTAGACATTCTCATGAGTAAACTATCTCCCAAGTATATTCCCATTAATATTTAAATTTTCTGAGCACATCAAGTTGACTATAAACATGATGTTGTCCAGTCATGACTTCTTGTTTCAAATGAGAATAATATTAAGTAACACAAAGCACAAACCACCTTAATCATTCATCACAATGGATAAAACCAAAGAAAATAGTTCTGATGTGCAGCAAAAGATTGTTGAGCTACACAAAATATAAAGTGGATTTAAAATAAAATGGTTGAAACAATAAAAATTCCCATTTCCAACATCAGGGCAATAATTAAGTAGTTTTAATGGACTGGAGATGTTGCAAATCTGCCTGAAAGAGAATGTGTGTCTATATTGTCTTAATGCACAGCAAAGAGAATATTTTGAGTGGCCAAATACTTTTCAAAGATCACAGATGGAGAATTGCAGAAATTAATTGAATTTTAGTTTCAGAAAAATAAAATGAAAATAAGAAACAAATCTTCTGCTCTCATGCAAAAATAAACTCCACCATATTAATCTTCCATACTGGAACTTCAACCAGGGATGGGGTCTACGGCCATATGAAATGAAAAATAGTTCTTTTGGCAGCAATAACACAAGATAGGTTTGGTGCACACAGGGATAAAAGAATGCCCCATGTCCACAGTTAAATATACCACCAGATCTTCATTCTTGCGGACCTACTTTTATACCAGCGATTCTGGACATCTTGATCAGATACATGGCATTATTTATTATATCAAATACTAACAGATAAAAAAAATAAAAACCTGACTTGCTCTTATAGAAATATTATAATGGGTCGTGGTTAGATCTTCCATCAGCACATTGGTTCAAAACAAGCATCCAAATCAACCAACAATGGGTCACTGAAAGCAAAATTAAGATCCTGCCATACTCATCCCAGTCCAGAAAATATAGCTAAATGTTCTAGTTTTGCATGTTAATGTTCTGTTAACAAAAAAAATTTCTATTGTGAACAAATGTTTATTTAAACAAAGCTTTAAAGCTCAGCTGCAACAACAATTTTATTTTTCTTCAAACATAGCTTGACAGACAGCTAACAATATATATTTTTTATTTTATTTATTTTGCTTTTATATATATATATATATATATATATATACAGTATATATCATCTTTAAAAAGTCAATTAAAAAGTTCTGTTATTTACTTACCCTAATGCCTTTCTAAACCTATATAATTTTTGTACACATTAACATTAAAACTGTTCTACCGTAAACAACAAAGTATTCGTCTGGAACAACACGATGGTAAGTTAATATAAAATTCTCCCTTTAAAGAGCAAAAGCACACATGTTGAAAAGTTTATCCGCCGCATGTCTCTCAGTGGAGACGGCAGTATTAAAACTGGAATAAAAAGGCCATTACCCACACCGAAGCGAGACAGACAAAAGAACTGTGCCTCAACGTGTCAGCATGCAAGGGCCTGTGCGTAAAAAAAATCCTTGAGAAAGACAGAAGTTCAAAGACCTGTCGCACGATCATCTATATGATCATAATGTAAGTGAAAATGAAATGCCTTCACTGAATATGAGATTCGGCCGCACCTGCTCTATTGATATTCTGTAAGAGTGAAATGGAAATAACGCTGCGGTACCCGGTTCGCCCATATTTGAATGTAAGATGAAATCATTCAGAAGCACACATTTGATCACACACATCTCTGGTACTTCTTTTCAGCAAGATGCTGTGCACATGCGAAAACTGCTTGCGACACCGCAGACACACACACACAAGGATGTGATACCTGAAATAGAGTATTTTAAGCAGTCAGACACTGTGGTAGAATGATCTCCAAAGTCAACAGTACAGAACTGCTCTTTGCAGGGAGCGCCTGGAGATTTAAAGTCTATCAGCTCAGCAATTGGTTCTGAGCTGCTTAGATAAGGGAACGATTAGAAAAGAGAGCAGGTGGGAGTCCTGTCGGCTGAAAGATTCAAATTCAGTTCCAAGAGCATTGTCAGTAGCTGGTCGCTGTAGTCTTCTCACTTCGTACAAAATGACAAAAGGTATCGAGACAAACGTTGTGCACTCCATCAATTCAACAAGTTCTTTCCATTCCGATTTGGTTTTTTAATTTAACTAGCAAATGAGGAGTTATGCTTACACTATCACAGCGCGAAACCCAAAGAAGATCTGTGGGTTAAAATAAACCCATTTCTGCCCGCGAGGCATGTGAGAAACCACACGAATAACATTCATATTCCTTCATTTTGGAGTAGGATACTGGCTTTTCTTCTACGAAAGTTTCCGTAAGCGCTTTAGCAATTGAGAAAGAAGACTTTTGAAGAAAGGAGGAGCAGATTTAGCGGCAGCATAATATCAAAGATATCGCAGCACATTGTGGCTCCAAAAAGAGGGAATATGCTAAACTGGCATGGCTAGGATTGGAAGATGTCAGACGTAAAAAAAAAACTCAGCAATTTTCCATTCACCGCACCAAAAGTTATGCAGAGCATATTTATCTACTCAAGAGAAGTCTTTTTCATTCAATCATGAAGTGGGGTTGCTGAGGCCACATTGCTTGGCGGTCTTGTCTTTCCCAAGAGAGCAAAATTCAATAGAGGTAATCATTACTGTGAGGACCAGTACTCAAGAGCGAGACTGCCAACCAAAAACCCATACAAATATAAAATCCGCACAACAAAAATGAATAAAAATGCAAATCATGAACACCGGGGACAATGACAGAAATTAGAAAACAATTAATCGAGCCGCCACGTCTTGTTTACCTTCTAACATAAGCAAAATGTCATTATGTCTTAAATGGTCAAGAGAATTAAATTTGCACTCATAACTGCTAACACATATGTCCTTTCATTTTATAGTACATCAAAAAAACTGAAGCTTTCAGAAAGAAAAAAATAGTCTAAATCCCTCATTCCTCTTCATCACTGAAAATCAGACATTTGCTTTTGGGAGATTAAGGGTCTTTTGTCAGACTAAATAAACACTGTTCAGGAACTGGGCCAATCGCTTGGTGCTTGCCACATCATAGGGCACATTGCCCTGATATTTTACAGAAAATAATGAAGACAACATTTGGCATTTCAGCTGTCATCAAATGTTTTAACAATCATGCATGTGGAAAAAAATCTGTATGTTTGCTTATGTTTTTTTTAGAAGAAGAATGTAAACCCAAACCATGAAGGATAACCATTATAACACAGAGCAAATTGATTCTCTATCACCATCAGCAGGAGATTAGAAAACACATTTGTAAGGTGACTAAACAGCGGCTTTATGCATGACTTCCATTCTTCAAACACATGCAGCGGCAACATCTATTGTGAAAATGTCCTGTGGGCAGCCAAATCAAGTCACACAATTCTAAGCTACGTAGCATTGCTAGCATGAAGTGAGACTGGCTTTTTTCTCCTGAATGATGACATCACTAACAGCACAGATGACTGTGAACATTTCTGCCAAGTTCATGTCAGGTTGTATTTCATGGCAGGCTTTAAAGCAGAATGTGCCCGTCTCCTGTGAATAATCTCGAAGAGTGTTTGCTACAAAAAGAGAGGACAAAAGTGCATCATCAGCTGATGATCTGGCTTTAAATGCAGTGATTTGCTGATATGTTATTTTACAAAATGAAAGGATTTTCTAGTTTGATCAGGTGATTTTCAAGGATTGTTTGTAAGATTAAAATCAAAAAGTGACATCTCAAAAAAAAAATACTGTAAAAATGTTCAAAACTTTAGTTCAAAAGCTGCCTTAAAAATTCAAGTTAAATGAAATCGGCTTTACAAGAGATGTCAGCTTTAAAAAAACACCTGTCCGAGGCCTGACATCACACCCGCCGTCTGTGTATTTGCTCACCCCACACCACAATTATTCAGAAAGATTAAAATGTTCCAAGTGTGTTAGCCAAAAATGCATATTTATGACCAAAAGGGGAAAAAACCCCAAATCTAATGAAATGAAGTTAAAGTGGGAAACTAATTGGAGAAGCAATATACGTTTGCGTGGAAAATAGCTTGACGGGTTTCCATTGAAACTTTTCATTTTTCATTTTAAAACAAAGTGGTCACAAAGTCCACACAAAACAATAGAAAGAATTAAAGCCACAGCCCAGATCTCGTACCCTCACAGTTACCGCTTTCTGTGTTCCCCAGCTGTCTGACACTGACTGCTCACTGGGATAATTGGCCATTACTTCTACCTTTGTGTTTAGAGTCACACTCTCTAAGATTTCGTAAGGTTATATTATGACAAATTATCCAATTTGCTCTACACTTTAGGAAGTGGCATTAAGCCAGCCTTGGTAATAGGTTAAAAATCGTTTATTTATTTATTTTCTCTTTGGCGTAGAAAAAGAAACTATATACATCAAGCCAACATAAAATTTTCATGCTGGTCTTGTTTATGTGAAGTATATTGGATTTGCAAAAACATAAATAACTTAATACAGCATAAGGGGTATATGTTTGGCTGTCTCATCCTCTTATGTGTCGTTTTGTACACTGTGACACATATTGCTGGCGCCTAATGGTTATATTCTCCAAAGCCTTCCTCCTTAATGTCCAATAAATTCTTGTTACTCTCCCTCCCTGGTCTACTGAATAAGTGTTGCCACCTTGTTGTCATGACAACAACCTCTTCACTGTACACGGTGGTGGGAACACGATATAGTTATCATGAGAGAAGTTCCCGAACTTTACGATCAGGTGAAGTCTCTCCGGTCTCAGTGAGGGTATGTGCTTCACCTCACATTCACTATTTATGACTCTAATTAAACATCTCTCTCTCTCTCTCTCTCTCTCTCTCTCTCTCTCTCTCTCTGTATCCATATGTCCTCTTTCCTTCCTTAACTTTGGTCCAAACACACAAACTTTAACTGTGCCCAGAACTTTGTGGTTTGAGTGTGAAGTTTGGAACAGACCACATCCACATCCAAAGATGTCTTTCTGCATAGTTGCTTTTAAATTGCTGTAGATGTCCAATTAAACCAAAAACATACACTCAGCAGGACCTTTGCTTGGGGATAAACGATCTAAAGTTGGCGATAAATGCTTTGATGTCCCCTAGGAACGCAGTTCCATAGCTACAGGCTTGCAGTGAAAAGAACGACAATGAGCTTTAAATTCACAATAACGTTTTAGACTAAAATCATGCTTTCAAGTTAGTTGCGACATTATTACAGCCATGAAGGCCAGCGTTTCTATGGTTTTACATGCAATCTTTAATCACAATGTATGCCACAGCTTTGTTCATTACAAATGAGACTTTTTAAGAAAAAAGAAAAACGTAAACCAAACAACACTGGCCCTCATTGACTTCTATTGTATGGACACAAAACCAGTGTGATATTTCTCAGGTGAACTATCCCCATAACAGTTATTGTTATCAACGGTTTGGTGCCGTGCTTAGAAATGAGTAAACCCTTCTTAACTGGTTTACTGGTCTCTCAAACTGATTTTTGCTGGTTTATTTGGGGTAAACAAGTGCCAAAAATCCAACAAACTAGACTAGCCTGACCAGGCTGGTAAACCAGCTTTCACGCATCACATTGACACTCTATCACCGCTCCACTTAAGACAAGCACACCACACACAGTGTCCTTAAGGTTTTATGATCTTTATCTTGGACATCTTGTACATAAGAGAATATCTTAAATAAGCTCTCCAGAGCCTGTTGCAGAGTCTGGCAGAACTTGGCCAACATACATGATTCATGGTTCGGTTCGCCCCACGAGCGTTCACACTTGATAATCAAGTCCAGTCTTTGCGGCCTTATATCTGACAGAACCACACAAACAAACTGAGCTGATGTCTGAAGATATGGATCAAGAGAGACCCCACGGATTCCAGATAGCAACAGCGTGTACGAACATGCTCTGAGACTACAAGTGCAAGCAAACAAACTTGGTGGGATTTCCAAGACGAAATAAATAAAAGCTCAAAAAGAAACAAAGCCTCCACAGATCTCCAAAAAGCATCAAAATAAAGCTCAAAGCCCCGGTTATCATCAGTGTTGCAGGTATCCGCAGTGCAGTTTAATACAGGAACTACAAAGCACCCTGGACTCCCGAAGCGCCGTCAAGCAGTTTGAGCTCAAAAAGAGAAAACGCTCAGTTCTAACGGTGGCCTTTCCATCTTCCACACTTTCTTCCTTTGTTTCTTTCTCTCTACCCGCTAGCCACGCGCGTCAGCACGTGCCTCTTATCGCATTAGCTGCCTCAGAGCGAGGCAGAGAGCAGGCCAGAGAAGGCAGAACGTGGAAGCTCCTGATAGCACGCGCTTTGTTGTTCCGTCTCTCTTTCGAAGCAACAATGGTTTCGGCGTTCCGATGCCAGCAGCTGCAGAAAGATGTGAGCACCTATGCGTGCACGCGCGCGCTCTTTTTCATTTCGATCAGCGCATTATTTTTTCTCACTCCTTTCTCCCTCCCTGCAAGCTGCTAAACCCGACTTCCTTTGAAGACGCACTTAGAAGAATGGGATGAAACATTACATAGCCGAAGGCTTGGCAGCTTACGACGACGGCTGCAGTCTACCCAAACACAGCACTTTCTTCAGGGCACCTATTTTTCAACCAAACACATATACACACACTTACAGAGAGCTTGACGTGCGCCCCGCAAACAAACCGATACCTTGAAAGAACAGGAGACAGTCTCTTCCCGTGGGTGGACGGCTGACACGATTGTATTTAAATGTACACATTGCAGGATGAAAAATAAAGCAGTTTTAGCTGAGCTTTTAGTTTTTACCGTCGGTACAAAGCAGTCAGGACATAAAGAACCCGGGGAGCAAGAATGTAGAAGTCGCAGGGGAGGCGAGGGACATGACTGCCAACTTTTACAAAAGTAATAGGACACCAACACTTTTTTTGCACAAATTCAACTTTTACAAATAAAATACCAAAGAAGTCATACCTGTATGACTTTTGCAGAACACAAAGATCATTTGAAGAATGCTGGTAACCAAACACTTCGAAATATCTTTTTTTGTGTGTCCTACAGAATGCAGATGAATAAATAATGACTTTTAAAAAAATTAAAAAGTGCTCGTCAACATCGACAAAGCACAGTTTTTAATCATTCGAAAAGTACAGCGCTTTTCCATTTCCTAAAAATGAGCAAATTTAAAGGGCTTTTTAAGGAAGAAAATTAATAATTTATCCTAGACAGCTATAAAATGAAATCAAAATCTTGACATGAAAAAACAGTCACTAGTAATCTCACATGCTTCTCCTAGTTTTCTAAGATTTCGGCAAGGATAAAACAAAATGTCCAATTTGTCCCAACACGAAAACACACTTACATCAACCCCTCAACGCATCTGAACGGCATCTGCGGGCCTGGCCGTGAATCTTTTCTGTAAAGTTAATAAATCAATCAATCAGGGCGGGTGACAGGGACAGCGGGACAGACTCATTAGTGTCCGCTGTGCATGTGTGACCTGCAGGATGGAGATAAATGGAAGAAGCACAGAGTGAAGAGCTGAGGGGGGTGACTGGAGAGGAATGGTGCTAGTGTGGGTCGAACGTTGGATAGAGGAAGGCTCCCAAGCATGAAGAGCTGTCACCATGCATTCAGGTGGTGGCCTTGCTGATTTTACACCTGGTTGGCCGTGTCTGCTTCACTCAGGTGCTCGAACACGGCATCCGAGCGCTGGGATGTGGCCTGTGCTGTGATAGGTGGGCGACAGTGAGCATGTTCTCCATCGCACTGATGCAACTCACGGATTAATCACTAGGTGTGTGGTACATTACACATGAGAAAAGAAGGGCTTAGTGCAAAGGAAATAGATATACTGTGAAGGAAAGATATTTGAGGCACATTTATTCATCTTCAGTGCCCTTCATTAAAGGCCAAACTGTGAAATATATTAGGTCTCTAGAGTAGACCTGTTAATGATGATACATGTGTAGAACCGAGCTGGGAAATGCTTTAATATGCCTTATAATAACATTGGTTTCAAATGTGATGTAAAAGGTGAAGTGTGTAACATCCGTGCCACTAGCATCGCTAAACATAACTGCAAGAAGTGTGAAAAAAAATCAATAAATAAACTCATAAATCAACCCAGTCTTGCACTGATTCATTTTCATTCAAATAAAAACCTACAAACTTTATAATAAGGTTGTATTTGTTAACAATTACTGTAGTTAAACAGCTAACATAAACTAACGATGAACAATAATCTACAGCATTTATTAATCTTAGTTTGTGTAAATTTCTGTATACATTTAAAATCTAATGCTTTACATATAAGAATTAGTTAATGCAAAATGAACTAACATGAATAATTGTATTGACATGAACTAACATAAAAAAGCATTAATGCGTACCGAAAAACTATAGGCTATGGCTCATTGTTAGTTCATATTAACTAATGCATTTAATATTGTTAACAAATACAACCTTATTTAAAAGTGTTACCAACACATTTTTAGATTTTTTTGCATTTTAGTACTGTGTCAGGAAAAATTTACATGCCACATCAACACTTGCAAAAGCACAGATGTAATGCTATGCATTGAAACAATCTCAACACAGAGGTGAAAACAATTTTCACACTGAAGTTATGTTCACAGACTCCATTACCTGCGCTAAAAACAGAAACCTTGCATGAGCTGAATCACGTGGGTCTTTTTAATATCCTTTAGGTATCTCAAAACGCAGCACTGGTGTTCTCTGGAGATTTTTCAATTTTCTAATTTCACATGTTAGTTCGGTGTTTTTGAGTGAAAATGCAGGAAAATGTATCAGACTGCATACCGGGTCATATTCCCAAGAACTTATATTAGTTTTTCAGCGCAACACATGTTCATGTCGTTTAAAATCTATTTCAAAACTGATCATTTGTCAGCATATCATTCATGGTGGAAATGTGTTTTATAGGTAAGGTATAAAGGTATAAAGTTGTTGTTTTTTTCTATTTCAAAGACTATTTTCACTGCAAGGTGTACTTAAAGAAACCTATGGAGTGGCATGAAATCATTTAAAGACCATTTCTATGACAGTGTATGAATGGATGTAATAATATTCCACAGCTCCGCACAGTTATTTTCTTTTCACTTAAAATGAAATGAAAGCTCTCTATTACATGAAAAGTTTGCACGTAAGTAGTCTAGTGAATTATCAAGATCAATAGCACAATACATAGAGCAGATCCCAGAGTGGTACTGGCCGGCCTTTCAGAGTTTAACATGTAAGTTAATAAATATTTCAATAATACATTTTCAATTTCATATAGGAGCACCGTCAGTTAAATGATTAAATGAAATCGCTATATATCTGAAAAAGGTTCATTTAAATATTAACATCATAACAATTTAATGATTTCTATTATTTACCACCACCCATCTGTAGTAGATATATACTAATTTACACAGTAGCAAATATGAGGATATTGTTTTTGGTACATTTTTAGGCCTAGTCCACACGTACATGAGTTTTTCCTCGCGTCCACACGAAAACGCAAAAACACGCAATAAAGGGCTGTCAAAAGCATGCCAAACCAACAGGTGGCGATATAACCCTAACCATAAAGCCGCGTTGGCCAGTCAGAAGCCTGGAATCTGACGTCAAACAAAGGAGATAGCGGCACGCATTCAAACGTCATACGGCAAATCTCTGTTTCACCATCTACACGACAACACTGAAACCGGAGTTTCTAAAAAAAATTCTATCGACTTCTAAAAGTTCTGTCAGGAGTGTGGCAGGGAAGAACCCAGATGCAGGCAGCGGTTAAGGTGTTAACAGACAAGACTTTAATTAATGAATAAAAATATAAACCCACGATGGGGAAACACGGTAACAAAATAAGAATTCAAAACAAAACACTTCCCACGAGGGGGCAAAAAATAAACTAAATACAAACACAATGACACAACGTCTTGCAAGGCAAGGCAAGGCCAGACAAACGCATGGCACGATGAACAAGCAAGGTAACAATGCAAAACGAACGAGCACAGGACAATAGTCACGAGGGCATTTTAAAGGGGAACTAACAAGGGAGATAACAATGGGCAGGTGAGGGTAATGAGACACAGGCGGGAAGCTAAACGAGGAAACGAGGGGGCGGGGCCAAAGACAAGACCGGAGAGCGCATATTATGTCAAGACAACAATAATATGTCTCTCCCCACACAAAACATGAGGCTCTGCCATGACCCTGCCACAAGACCAAGAAAGACATGACATGATGAGGCAGAATCACGACAAGTTCATTTTCAGTGACCGAGTACTGCGTTTGCGTGTGAACGAACAACCAAACCGCATAGAAAAAACTGCGGTTTTGAAAATACCCGTGTTCATGTGGAGAGGGCATGATAGAACTGATAGACACAGTAACATTTAAAAAAAGTGTTCAGTTTAACCCTGACTCTAATTTAGCTTCTGTAGACCTTATAATGAGCTAAATTGGTTTGAACTCCACATAAACTTAATTTCTCCTTTACAGTAAATAAATGCTTTTATACTTTGCGCCTCATCGTGTAAACGTTTTATTTATTACAGAGCTGGTCAAGAGGTTCCAAGCCAATTAAAAGCCAAGCAGAAAATGCATAATTATAAAACGGATGGGCCAAAAGTTTATGCATAAGAAGGAACATTTCGGCAGACATTAAAGGCAGCGCGCAGCAGACTTATGCATTTGAACCTGCATCTCTCATAATATTCTGCTCTACTTTAATGAAAGTCCCCAGCGCTTGGTTGAGCTCTCGTCTTCTTCCACTCTTAATAAGGGCTTTATTTCTTATGGAGTGCATCATTTCCCATGTGCAACTGGCTAGGATAGAGGGCCAGAGATTTACCTGACAGCTACATTAATACCCGCTCGGAGTTATTAAAGTGAGGGCGATCATGTAAATGAGAAAACTGAAATTGTCTGCTGCTTGTGCTCAGAATAATACTCAATAGTGGCTGATGTATCAATATGCTGATAACTCACGATGGCTGGCAATATTGTCGCATTAGGGGAAATTATGCAGCGGGTTCGGTGGTAATGTTCACAATTATGACATTGATGAAGTGTCTGCAAGTCCTTTCATGTATTTATACAAAGTCTATTTGTTTAACTCCGCGTGCAAATGCTACAAAGATATCGGCCGGCAATCCTTTTATAGTTTGTTGGTTGATTGAGGATTGTTTTGCACATCATGCTGTCCCTAGAAGAATTCGCCTATTTCTGTAACTTTCAATATTAATTCAATAACCCTAACCCAATACCATCATAACGGTTCAGCTGGATAACAGCATTTCCAAATAAAAAAAGCCTATTCACCAAGTTTTATCACTAAAAATGTCTTTCTCAATGTATTCGTATAGCATATGTACTTCATAAAAGAGAGAGCGAATGAGAGAGACCGAGACCTGTCCCCCGTCACTCAGCGTCTCTGCGCCGGCCCGTTTCATCAGAGGCCTTGTTCCAGAGCCCAGCGCTGATTAAAATAGTTCCGAAAAAAAGCCCAGGAGGGACTTTACGCTTCCATTTACAGAACTTAATTCTTTTTGATGATAAAAATCTAATGTAACCTTTTTAATTTGTCAGTGTAGGAATGAGAGACGTGCCCCCCCCTCCACAAAGCCACCCGCCACCCGCCCCCAAGACTCGCTCCGCATTCCCTGTGCTGCACAACTGAAGCCATGTCAAGGTGAGAAATGTGAAGCAATTCACGGCTCCCTACAGCAATGAAAGCTATTATGCAAAAACGTACCTAGAACTGTGTGTTTCGTAGTTAAACGTGCTAGCCTACCTATTTATTTCTGGTGCCGTATTATTTTTTGTAGTTTTGTGATGCATGTCAAAGCCCCGAGCGACCGATGCAACCTTATACAGTTTGAGAAGCAGACTAATTTCGTACTCTTTAAAAATGCAATACGCCATTTTGGGTTCGGAACCAAGTAGCATAGGAAGCCTCCACTCTGACCATACAGAAACTGATTGAGTTTATGCAAGGTTCAGTACTCTTTCTACTATAACAATTTCCTAGGTTATGGAACCAGAAAATCCTACATTTTCAATATCTTCATACATTATACATGGAGAGTTTACAAGTGTTTGCATGAAACATTTCGAGCCGCTACCAAGATGTATCACATGCAGGCTGCGGAATATATTACTAAACCACACACAGTGGTGTCCAAAGAGCACTAATACAAATATTTTTATTTTGCTCATTTATAATTGAAGATATTTTTCCTCATTGCAAATTATACTATCAGCATAACAATTTGAGAGAAAAGTTGCCTTGTGCTTTAATGAAAACACTCGAGCTGGCTGGCATGGACTCAACAATGTCATCCCAGCTTGATTTGAGAACGTTACCCAGAGCATATTGTGTGCTTCAGTGGAAACAAGGACATCCTACGCTATAAACAGTACTTTACATAGTCAGTGTCAGATTTAATAAGTGACCCAAAAATGGTTTACAATCTTAAAGCTGCCGTCCGTAACTTCTGCCTGTACTGTACATCGCCATCTCTGTTTGAAACATAAAACTGCAGGTTACTTAAAGTAAAAGTTCACTCAAAAATGAAAATTCTGTAATCATTTAGTCACCCTTTTGTCATTTCAAACGTGCATGACTTTCTTCTGCAGAACACAAAAGAAATTTTGAAGAATATCGGTAACAATGGCGGAACCTATTCACTTCTATTGTATGGACACAAAACCAATGAAAGTCAATAGCTGTTGTTCGGTTACCAACATTCTTCAAAATACCTTTTGTGTTCTGCAGGAGAAAAGAGTTGGCCATAAAATTGCCAATTCCTTCTAAATCATACCTGACAGCTCAAATGATAAATCACTATATAAAATCGATATATAATCCCTGTTGCAAACAGTTTTGTACTTAAATACTTTGATATGCTTAAAAACAGACGTTTAAGTGTTTAAAAAATGTTACAGACAGCAGCTTTAAATTTGTCTTATAAATGCAATGTTTTTTATATCACATTAGGAATCCCAGATTTTTTGTGTTCTTAGAACTGTGGACCCTACTGTACTATACAGTATATGATAACATTCTATAAGACAGGACGTCTGTGTCATTGAATACCATTTAAATCTGATAATCCCACGAACCTGCACCTACCCTCATAATTCTGCACCAGCTCACTTCCTCTGACCTCTGTAAATGCGTAACATTTACCCAGAATACCCTTGGACCGTTGTTCCTTCAGATTCTGAAGGACTCGCCCGCTTCTCGCTCTTTACAGAACATGCTCTTTATTTCCGTGTCACCCACATCCTGATCTAAACTCAGTTCAGGTGACCTTTCGCAGGTATCCCCATAGACACGTTTTGACCGGAGACCAGTTCGCTTTCCGCGTAACATCCATCACTTCGCTATGGAAAATAGAATATAACATATTCATAGGTAGGTGTACAATCCCAGAATGCCCACCCAGTTGTGATACATATTAAGACAAAACCACATTATAATTGAGCCTGCATGTTATTCTGAATTGAGTTGCAGGCAAAGTGAATTCTGCACTATCCTTGAAGAAATGAAACCAGACAGTTATACATTAAGAAGTCGTTTCGCTGGGTAACAAAACGAACAAATGACAGCTTTAGCACAAGACGACATTCAATGCTCTCTCTCAATCCGTTTCTATCATTTTATCATGGCAGCACTAGTAAATAAAATACACAATGCATTATTAATGTTCGCACTTTTGTCAAGATATATTTGCATGTAATCATTTCTGTTTTGTTTGAACCCTATGTTTAAATACAACCGCAGTATCTTTCCACATAAATCTAACTTAGAAGATGTGGCATTTCTGCTAGTCTTCTCAATGTAACAGAAACAAGAAAAATCAATTTCAAGTCGCTCCGCTCTTTCGCGGCACCAGAGGAACTCATGAGTGGCTGTCTGTCAGGCAAAATTACATCCATACTCAAACTTCTGCGTGTAATTTATGGAAATGGAAAAGACATTCCCTCATAGAAGTCGCGTCACACTTATGCATGTGAATACATCCATTAAGCAAAATCGCAATTTCAATATGAAGAGAAAAGCCAGTAGAGCTCACAATAAGAAATCCTGTTTAAAGGCAAAAAAAGCCATTACCATTTCATAATGAGAGGTGTTCCATTAACATTTCACACGTTCGAAGAAACTCTCTCACAAACACACAAACAGCATGGCCGTCTGAAAGATGTGCAAAGTTTGATGATGTCGATTGTTTTAATTTTCCTAACGAGCAGCTTATCGGACCGACGCCTGCGACAGATTTCATTCACCCCTCTGCCAGTGCTTACACGCATCTGAGAACAGTGCTGGTGGCTGGGAAATAATGACCTGCACTATACTGATCATGATAGGAGCTCGGCTGTGCACATGTGGGAAGCCGCCCAACATTTACATGCATTTGGGTGCTTAATGCTGTATAGTCTATCTACTAACATTCACATTGTTTTGAGGGAAAAGTGAGAATCGAATTGAACACATCTCTGTGTCTAGTTTAGGACAACCCATTTTGTGTTTCGTTTAACACAAATTGACTGATAATGTGTTAAAAAAACACTGTGTGTAAAAATTCCATTATTATTCCAATTATATTTAAAAATATATATTTTGTATCACGGTAGAGTAGGACACAAAGAGAGCATTCGTAAAAATGCTTTTATTTTGGAGGATTTTTTTGTTGCATTCAAACTATATTAAAGTGATGAATTCTGTCATCATTTACTCACCTTCTATTGTCATTTCAAACCTGTATGACTTTCTTTCTTCTGCAGAACACAAAAGAATATAATTTGAAGAATATTGGTAACCGAACAATGACGGTACCCATTCACTTCTATTGCACAGACACAAAACCAATGCAAGTCAATCTGTACTACACCAAATACTTATGCTCATCTAAATAAGCTGTTAAAATTACAATTCAATTACCTAAGTTATTAAATATTGTACACGCAGTGACTAAAATAGAGAATATCAAAGCTCCAAACACTTCTTGACTTTAGAGAACAAAGAGGAGAAAGAGTGCATTCACAGTATTCTCCCTCCATGTTTCCAGCACAAAAAGTGTGACACTGACTCCTTTTGTTGTCTTGTGAAGAGACCTGAAGGAGAAAAGGTATTTTCTGGGCTCTGAGCAGTAGCAGTCCATGTTTGGGAGGAGAATGGCTCCTGGCTAAATGGAGGAAGTGATGCGGCAGACAGCGGAGTGGGCTGAAGCATGCTGGGACTGCCAGATCGCTTCTCATCCCCATGCGCCAACTGAGGAAACCACTGCCTTAGGAGAGTAACATTAAGTTTCTGTTTTCTTTATCAGCCTGGTAAACACGGCACTAATGATTTTTGTCGACTGCTGTGCTTACGAGTTAAAAGTCGTGGAGGGCATTTACAAAAGGTTTTTTTGACAATCTTTAGGTTAAGAAAATAAATATATGTAAAACTTCAATACAATGAGTACGGCAAGTGGCCTACGTGTGTGCAGTTAAAAAAGGTTGATTTAGATTAAATGTGAGCAAATATTTCCTTTCTTAATATCTTAAAAGTCTTCGATCCGGTACTCAAAAGGTACTCAAATGTAAGTCATAACATTACCACAAAAAAAGATGATTAATTACTTAACATTTTTACTTTTCACAAAATGTTCGTGCGAAGCGACTTCACCAACATCGCTCTGGTTTTAGTGTGCGCAGGCCTACTTGACTATGTTATGAGCAAGACATTTATTTTTAGTTGTGTTTCTCAGTAAAGAAATTTCTAGAATGCGTGTTTGCACCTTTCCGGGTAAAATAAAAATAGAACAGAATATAGTTGTGTGTGCATATAAATGTGGAATAAATATTCAAATATAAACTAAAATACAAAAACATGCTCACCTTCAAATAAAACCAACTTTTGTGTATTATTCTATATTCAAAAAGTAACATCATTTTACTACTTTAAACAATAAGAATCTGCGTTCACATTGCACCCAGCATTGACCATTATTAAACACAATTCTATGAAAACCTTGCAACTCCAGATCAAAAGTGAAGTACATGTTTCAGTTTCTTAAAAGAAGTATGAAATCCAACGACACAGCATGCAATTCCGCTATATGATTCGCCTGTCTTGCAGTTGCAGAAGTTCTCAAGAGGGTGAACGAGTATGAAATTAAAAGCTGTAGTCTCTCATCTGAAAATGTGTGTGTATGAGATGAGATGCCATGATTAGGTGTCTGTGTTCTCCGTGCACACGTGCAGGCAATCAGCAGCAGCACATAACTCGGTTTAATGCATCGCCGCATTCTCTGATGTCGGACGCTTCAACGTACGCACCTCAAACCTGAGAGCTGAAATACTCAGAGTGCACTTTCCAAAATGAAGTTCAAAGCAGACAAAGGTCTCATTACCTGTCTATTTAAATTGCGCACGCTGAAAATGCGAGTGCAATCATTTCCGAAGGCAACATCACATTACGCTTTTATTTATACATTTTTTCAGGTACACCCCAATGTTTCTTTAACTGTAATTTTTCGACCGGTGTGAAAAAAGAAGGCCAATTCGGGAGCAATGGTTGGCACCTATGCCTATTAACTTTCAAAGCTGAATTAGGCTAGCAGTGTAGCGTCTACTCCGGCTGTATCTGTGTGCGGCTGAACCGGCGTGATGGACGTGTGATTATAAAGCCCTGCAGTTTCTTAGATTGTAATCATAGGTCTCTCTGGGATGGCTAGGAAGTGCTGCTGGTCATTATGTGCGCTGTCAAGGTGAGCCCTGATAGATAAGTGCTTGTAGACTTTCATACAAATTCATCTCACTTAATCATGCATGCGCTCAGATACATTTTTGATTCTCCATTCAATAGTTCCATTTTACTCGAGATTGACCTTCAATGTTGGACTAAAATCCGCAATCTATTATTTATATTTTCTGCCATTTAATGCAGTCTTTTGATATTCTGACCAAAATAAAGAGTGGAAATGAGACATCTAACCACACAGGAGTCTGGAGGGTGAGGATGCTAACGGTACGCTGGCTACGGTGAACATTAGCAGCTCTGAAAATAGAACAGCCATAGATTTATTGGAATTCTGTTACAAAGCCAGCAATAACCTAGATAAGTGGAGCAGCTGGGGTTGTGTCTGTGACAGAGAAGAAGAGGCTATAAAGATACAAAGAAAGCCAGGGATTGGAAACTAAAGATGCTGGTTTTTGCAAGTGATGAATTTCAGACTTTGAAGCAATTTTGAGCCCATTAAAAGGATCTGTGCACCCAAAAGCCATTTCAAATTTTTATGGTTTCCTTTGTTCTGTGATGCATGAAATATTTACTATACAGTAAGTGTGACTTATAATGCCAAGATCCAAAAATGATGAATGTATCAAAAAAGTAGTGTAAAGATATAACAGTAACGCTGTATAGGAAACAAACTAAAATCTTTTGTAGTAAATTTCAGAGCTTAAATGTATGGTACCATGTTGAGAGTAGTTGGGGTTTTGTTCAACTTAATTGCTGATTGTCTGTTCATCCCTTTGTTTTAATTTACATGTCTTTCTTATAGTAAAACTGAAGTAACCATCTTTTTTGGGGCAGACGGAATTGTTTATAATAGTTTAACCACACATACCATGGTTACTAACTATGGTTTCTGTTAAGTAAATATGTGGTTACACTGTATTTTGCTGCCTTAAATTTTTAAGTACAATCAAATTGGCTTGACAAGGAATTTCAGCTTACTATTTTACATTTTGTCCAGTGATGTGTTGTAATTTATAAAAATAAGAAGTTGAAGTAATGTCATTCATTTATAGCATTGAATGTTGTTATAATGGGGCGGTTTCCTGGACAGGGCTTAAGTCCAGACTTAATTGAATGTTAGAGGTGTCTTGATCGAAAACAACTAGCACTGACATACAGTATCTTAAAATATATCAGTGTGATTGTTGATGCGTACAGTAATGTTTTTTTTGTAAAGTATGTCTTCTGTTGTGTTCTGGTTTAATCCCTGTCCGGGAAACCACCCCAATATGTTATCATAAAGTAGCACTGCTTTGTTTAGAATACCTCCTTATAGGATAATCATTCAAATCCTCACGACCCCCCCCCCCCCATAGCCCCCCGCCCAGGTACAAGCATCTCTTTAAAAATGTTAAAAGAATCGCGCCATAATGAAGCATCAGCACTTTTCCCCGAAACCGAGCCTGAAGTTACTCGAGGTGTCTGTCTTTGTCAAAGTACAATCGGGGGCTCGTGTGTAATATAGGGAACTGCTGTGTAAGCAGGTGACTAGCCTTGGCTGCTACCAGTAGCATTAGCATTTCTCAGTGGCTCGAACGGCCCATTAAGACAGAGAGTGTGTCAGCTTATAATTAGCACTGACATGAATAGTTACTCATAGCGTGAGGTGTTGACACCTGCCATTTCCTGTGTGTTGGGGAAAACCTACCTTCCCTTAACGGTAAGCATGGCTGGCCGATCTTAAGGTGCCTGGTGACCTTGTAAAGCAATGTGCAATTTGTTCCGTTTAACACCCTCAGAGGCCGGGAAGTGCCATTCAACGCTGTGGAATGTGTTTGTTTTGTGCAACGAGGACTAATTTGATGTCGTACAGCCTCGAATTAGATGCACGCATGTGTTACAACAAACCGTGCGCGATTGCGGCGGAGCGCCGTTTAATGTTGATTGTACAGTCGTGATTATAATCAAGATGATCTTGCTCTCTCGCCAACGCTGTCTGCCACTTTCCAGGTGCGTTTGTACTTTTTCAGTGGCTCACACTGCAGGAAAAAAGGATAAAAGCAACATAAAAAAGAAACTATACCTGACGAGTGTGGCCTCCAAGGTACCCAGCTCACAGATACTGACTTGGGGTATTTATCTTATTTGACAGCACTTTAAAATGGCTTCTGGGAACTCGCAGACAAACCACAGGAAGAGGAAGCTCGAGAGTTATTTCGCCTCTCTGGATTGTGACCACCAGGGAGTTTTCAAACTGTGCTAATATGTAATGTAGAACTTGCAAACATAAAGTCATAAAACGTATCTAATCTTGACCTGGCTGAGTTTACCACCCAGGGCTCTACGTGACATTCTATAGAATAATATGCGCATGGCATTTTGTGATCTTTCCATTTATGCTCCGACTCTGGCATTTGCATTTTCATAAAACCAACAGCTTTTATTTAATTGTTTTTTTTTCTGTGAGATCTCAGGGAAGGAATTTGTTCATTCATAATGGGATTAATCTTCTGCAGCGAATTCCCTGGCAGTGGTTGCGGCGTGAACGCTTTTGTGTAGACACAGAGTAACATCCATTGTGTTGAATGTTATCTCTCTCACTGAGGGGCTTCTTCATTGCTCTGATTAAGCATTCTTCTCATTGGGGTAAACACGGTTAAGTCTTTCCAACCCTGCTTATTCTCTCAAGTATTTTTGCAGGGGTCCTATAGGGCGTCTATTCTGAAAAAAGACAAGATGCGAGTAGGAATGCCTCCATGACACCTCCAGAATCACAGCGTGATTGAAAAAATCCTAATAGTGGATAAATCTCATTTTATCTGGGTGTTATTAAGGTTACACTGAAACACATTGAGCTCTATAGGCATAACTTTGTTCTAAGCATCTGCGTCTAACTGGATGATGACCTTTTCATGTAAAGTGGCCCTTAGGACGAATGAAGCATTTTCCTTCCAGCATTCACTGATGTTCTGGTTTACCACAGTGTGTCAGATTGAATTCATCCAATCTGTGCTGAATGAACCGAGTCACTGATCCGCTGACACAGTGATACAGGTGGGAAATAAGAGCTTTAGACCGACTGCACAACCGGCTCTTAAAATCCTGAACTTTGAGGCAGACGCGCGCTGTTCCATTAGATCTCTGGTATCGTGTGGCTGCCAGCATATAGTGTTTGGCTTTTTTGCTGACGTACTGTGCCTTAGCAGACAAATTCAATATGCAGAAGAATATGTTAAATGCTCATACAGTTCTACTGCAACACAAAAATACTTTATTTATTTAAATGGACATTGTGCTATAAAAAATTAAAATAATGTGTAAAATCTGAAACGTAATAATGACTACAGGTTTTCTTATTACAGGTTTCCCCTTCAATTAAAGGGACAGTTCACACAGAAATAAAAATTCTGTCATCATTTACTCACCCCCGAGCTGTTCCAAATCTGTATACATTTCTTTGTTCTGATGAACAGAGAGAAAGATATTTGGAAGAATGCTTGTAACCAAACAGTTATTGGACACCACTGACTACCACAGTAGGAACAATAACAATGGTAGTCAAAAGTGCCCCGGAACTGTTTGCTTTCCTACGTTCTTCAAAATATCTTCTTTTGCGTTCAACAGAACAAAGAAATCTATAAAGCAATTTTTCCTACTATAGTAGTCAATAGTGACTGAGAACTGTTTGGCTGCAAGCCTTCTTCCAAATATCATTCTCTGTGAACAAGGAAATGTATAAAGATTTGGAACAACTTAAGGGTGAGTAAATGAAGACAAAAATTTCATTTTTGGGTGAACTGATCCTTCAATTTATCACAATCCTCCAGTTTGCCATTGGTCAGTCAGGCAGGTAGCCCTGCCCCCAAATGTATGCCATTGGTTAAGCCAATGTTGCAATCTAGGGCTGCTCTGGAAGCTCAAACAAATATTTTGACAACACCAAAAAGTTTTTTTTACATTTTATGGGGTTCTGCATATTGAACTGAGATATGAGAAGGCAAGTGGAACAAAACTACATCATTATCTCAAAAGACAAACCCAACCAAAATGTTCAATATTTAATAATACGATAGACTACATTAACTGAATCCAAATTTTAATAATAGCACATCAACTATATAAATGTAATGCCACTCCAGCAATGCAAGGAGAATTTTGGCAGATACACAGAGAAATTCTCATGTGAATATCACGGCAGCTCTCATAACCCGCTTCCCAATCTCGCTCCCCTTTTCCTCCTCCTAATACTCTCTCTCTCTCTCACACTTGAATTATCCCCCTCTCTCCAACACACTGTCTCATCGTCACAGGCCTTGTTAAATCCTGTTATCATACACTCCTCCACACGCTTACTGTTTCCATTAATCCCTATCCTGAGGATACAGGTCTAAACTTTCCTTTGATCCAAATTTGAGTTGGTAAAGAGACACACTCGCTGTGCAGCACAGCAGCCCCCTCCCCAGTAGACTAGACTCGGTCCCTGGGTCTTTACATAGAGCAGCTGCCTCAGTATACACTGCCAAACCTGGCATCTCATTCCTATGACACAACCTGCGCTGCCTTGACACGATTAACCCAATGGCAAGAGTCGTTGAATACCGGCACGACACACGAAATGGACTATTGGACGGCTATTGGATTAGCATCTTGTGCTAACCTGTTCTGTGTTTGCCGAGTTGCGTATAGAATAACGTGAAGAATAAAAACAAACCTGAGCCGTTGGTGCAGGAGTTTATGACAAAGACTTCCATTGTGAAGCGCGTTCCATCGGGCAGCTTCTGTCATTCAAGTGGAACGCCAGACAGTTCATCAAAACGCGATGAGAGCACTGGTTTTTAAACAGTGATAAATTAAGATAATTTGAGGTGCCAATGGGTTTAAAACTGTCTCTTTAGATTGAAGAGTGATAAGTGAACGAGAATTCTCGGATATTGACAATAAGCCTGTTAAACGTCCTATTTTATCAGGATTATAATGACCAATTACTGCAATTATTGCAATTACGATTCAAGGTTTCTGTCAAGCATGATAAAACGAGCAAAGTTAAATTTGTCTGTGCGAGAGCGACTGGATGTTAATTAATTAAACTTCGGCATACACACATGGCACATATACACTAAATATAGTGCCATGAATATATCGGTCTGTTTTTCTTAACAATTTATCAAAGCACACATACTAATAGATACATGCAATCTAATAAAAAAAAATGTTTTAAGTATGTGTAGAAAAGATTTAAGAGTGCCTTCACACCTGTTGCCATCAGTGTTGGGTTAATCTGGTGTGAAAGTGGTTTTCTGAACAGCATCATAGAATAAAGTATTGCTCGTGCCAGAATAAATTGTTTTTGAAGAGCAGCACGTCCTGCAATGTGTCAGTGACGTACAAATCGCTGCAGTCCTTCTGAAACCTTGTATCTCCCTATTTTTGCCAAAAATCACTATTATTAGTCACCCATTATGTTTGATGCTGGGCTTTGCAAATATCTAACCAATAAAAAGTATTAAAAAATGCTTGTCAACTTTGACAACACAGTATTTCATAATTTAAAAAGTACAGTGTCTTTTTACCTCCTTAAAAATTTAGACATCCGAGGTTTCGGAAGGACAGCAACGAAATGTAAGAGGACGAATTTCAGAGCTGACATCTTTACCTGCCTTATGTACTCCTTACAGCTACGCAGGTAAACTGCTAAAACCCTTGGCAGTACATGCTTTAGAGGTAGGGTTATGATTTAAAATGCCTCGGTAATAGTAACATGAATCAAAATGTAGAGATTTTCAAAAACGGTGCACTCACATAATCCACAAGTTTGAGCCGCTAATTCCTTTACACTATTAGGTAAATCCCAACTAAATCCTAGCAATGGAATTGGCTTTCGTAAATATTCCTTAATGCAGTAGTAGTTTCAGCATTCTCAAATACGTTCGCACGTTCGATTTTAGGCACGCTCACACCACATGCACAGTCACGCTAACGGAAGAGCGCACGCACACTATCATGGTAAACAAGTGAGGGGGGGAAATCCACTCTGTTCTGCCTGTCATACTCTCATCTCGTTTTGGGGCTTTGGGGGGATATTGTGCTGCCTTAGCGGCGCTTTCTCGAAGAGTCTTCACCTAGATGCATATTTTCCCTTCTGTCACTACAGCGCACAGCTCCTCCATACAGCATGTAACTCTCCACGTACCGAACAACAGTAAGAGTACAACTCGGACCACTAGAATGCAGGCTACATGTTCAAGCAAATTGAACGAATCTCTGAAAGAATCGGCAGGCCAGGGTGCAGAAAGATCTATGGATGCTTTTACAAAAATAAATAAATAACAACAACAGCTAATGATGTAGAGACTTAATCCAGGGATTCTGCTTACACGCGTAAACAGAGGGTAGGAGAGAGCGCGCGAGAGCACTTTTCATCTATATCTAACGCTGTATCGTGCCTCAGGGGCCTTCAGTGAGTGGAGGGAGAGTCTTCAAGCACAACGCTCCACCAAGATTTTCAGACGGACTACGAATTACGCCAATTTTAAAAGCTCTACTGAGAAATCAGGGAAGGAAGCAGAAATGATAATGGATTAAGAATGAAAGTAAAAATAAACAATTTAAATTATATATAATTAATTATGAATATAACAAATAATTATTTACAGTAATAATTATGAAAATATGTGATATACTGTATATAAGTAAACTGTATTTATATAATGTATTGTATATTATAATTAGGGCTGTCAACGTTAACGTATGCGATACATTTTTTTCAGATTAACGCGTTAAAATATTTAACGCAATTAACGCAGCATCCGTTTGTTTTGTCATCCTTTGTCTAGCGTTACATTACATAATCACGGTCTTATTCATATAAAGGCCTTAAAACCACGATTTAAAACAGCATATATATACTGCTTCTAGCTGTGGGATATGGCACAACGCAACGCGACAGCGGTCCCGTCTGGTAAATAGCCTACAGTCACGGGCTAAAGGCTGCGCCAGTGAATCTCTGTCAGACAGCGCACCAGTATTAAATTCTTTTTCGTGCTTGAATAAACAAAACCACACAAAATTATGCCAGGAACCCCATTTTGTCAGCACAGACTTGAACGTGTTAAATAAAATCCTAAATGAATGCAGAGTTGTGACAATGGGAACGGGCGTCATATCTGCGTGCGGCAGCTCTTAAAGAGGCCGCACTCCTACCTGCTGCTGTGACTCATGTCAGTCATGTTAATCAAAGAACAAAAGAAGAGAGGAATTCAGTGTGTTTTGTAGCTTTAATTCTGTATTTAATTTAGAATTTAGCATTAAAGACTGTATAGTGTTTGAAAACTCTATATATTTCTTACCTGTTAGACGTGATAGCTCTCAATTATAGGCTACTGTACTTCAATGTTGAATGGCTATAATTCATTTTAAAATAAAGAAAAAATAATCAATTTAATGGAGACATCAGTTGCAGTACTATCAGAATGCTGGCTCTCATTCATAAAATGATGTTGTTAAAGAAATCTCTCGTTTCTACATTAATTTGGAGATTAAATGTGAAATTATTAGAATGTAAAAAGTATATTTAAAACATTAATGTTATGTGTGATTAATCAGATTACATTTTTTAATCAATTGACAGCACTTGTGTATGAATGTAAACTTGAAATATATTGAAATTGACTATTTTGATAACAGTTAATCTATGATTAAATAGCCTTTACAAGTAGAAACACTGTCACAGATCTCTGTTATGTTTACTATTCAACATTGCCAGAAGCTTTCAAGGTAAACACTCGAAACCGAACAGCTGTGATGAAAGAACAAAATTTCATTTCAACACATTTACCACACGATAAATACACCTGTGATCTGTCCAACCCCATCAGCCGGAGAAAACACCATAACAACTAATTACAAAGAGGATCTGAAAATCAATACAGAATTTCCTGTTGCCCCTCATGTAAATTAACTCCGACTGGAGTATGCAAACGTGTATCTATTGATTTAATTAGACGGAGGGATTTAAAGTGCTCGTACACTCCCACACACAGCTTACAAGTAAAATCCGTCTAAAAATAAAGTGCGGAAAAGGGGAAAACACGCCTCGTGAGGTGAATACGTGTCGTTTGTATTTATGAAGCTTTTGTGGGGAGAAAAACGCTTGGCTTGCTACAATAAATGAATTACAGCAATATTTTTCCCTAATGAGCTAACAGCTTCAAGGCTGAGTAAAGACTTCTATTCCCAGTTGCCATGTACCTGGGCGAGAGCAAATGTCCTCTGGAATTTGAATGGACCTGCGTGCACCTTTTGAAAGTCAGCATTTCAATAATGCAAAGCAAACAATATTTGCCTCATTCAGGCAAATTGACTGCAAGAGGCAAGGTAAAAAGAGGTAAGTCCTTTACATTTGGAAATGCATCACTTCAGAGACATGCATCTACAGGTACTCTACCAAAGTTCTGCTTTAATCCAGCAACGCTTGCCATTAATCACATTAAAACACACTTGGCAACTTTTCTTTTTGTACTTGCACTTCTTTGAAAACCTCATTCGGGCATTACATCATTATCTTAAATACACTGAAAAAGGTTTGTTGACACTGAAACACTGCGAATGAGCAATCACAGCAAAGCACAGTTCCGCGGCTAGGTTTAGCCTTAATAGGGTAATTGCCTGTGTGCTTTGGGAGAGAGATCTCTGCTCTCTGTAACCACAAAATAGCTCAACGCTTATCAGATCCCCCTATTCCAAAAACCCAGACTTATTATAGCCCCAGAGATGTACTATCTTTCCTGCTTTAATTAAACTGAGAGCACAGATACAAAATCTGATCAACTCTGTTGAAAGCTCTATCTGACACAAGCATCCTTCAACAAACGAAATCTTAAATATTCCCCCATCGCACATGACTGTTGGGAAAGAGAGCAAGCCAAACCCCTCAAACAAAAATCTGGACAGCACACACGAGAATGCAATCTGCAGTCCAGAGGAACGATTTAGGAGCACTGCTAAAACTCACCGTGGCCACTCCTGAGGAAAGCTGGAGAGCGGTATATTGAAATAGGTGAATTGTGGCGCCGACCACTGTGGACAGGGTGCTCGGGGTGGGTGTACGAGGAAGCCGCCCCAGGGGGTCCGGCGGCAACCACAGAATTATCCAAGTTTGACGTGCTCCCGGAAGGCGAGGAGCTCCACACGGAACCAACAATACATCCCAAGGTCAGAGACCACATCCAGGGGGTCCAACTTAACCGGGAGAGGTGTCCCTCTTGACCACCGCGAAACAACGACGCCGCTCTGCTGGGACGCATGACGCTCACCCGACTCGCTCTTAAACACTAGGCACGGAGAACCGAGAGAACAGAGTTTGCTCATGATGGAGAAAACCCCATGCTAGGAGTCACAACCTCCTCCTCAGGCACCCACAACCGGCTCCCGTGGAGAAGCGCTCGGTGCGGAGGTGAGCCCCCTTTTGCAGCTGGTGAGCGTATGAATGAAGGAGCGTCAGCGATGGGATCCTCTCGTCTCTTCTCACCGCTGCATAAGTCACACGCGGCACTGCACGGCTCTGTCGCTCACAAGACCTGAAGAGGAGACAATTACCCAGCGGAAAAGAGGGTCATGACCCGACCCTCTGCCAATCATTCACTGTCCATCCCGCACAAAAGAGCAAGCGGAGAAAGAGACTTTTGGGGGGTTTTAAAAAAAGAAAAAATCTAGAATGAAACAAAATTCCTTTTTCACGGCACTGTCCAACTCCAGGGCTCCAAAGGTGTTGCAATACAAAAGCTCGAACTGAAACGCAGGTCTCTCTCGCTCGCACACACACACTTAAACACACACGCTCTCTGATTCTCTTCCTCCTGAAATTAGTGTTTCTTAGCCTGTCTGTATTTGGACAGAGGCTTGACGCACTTTCAGCTGCTCTGCAAAGCAATGAGAGTGAGTGAGGGAGGGAGAGAGAGAGCGTACGAGAGACACTGAAGGAAGGGAGGAGGGAGAGAGAGCAGAAGGGAGCGTGCGATAGGCAGAGAGAGCACGAGAGAGAGAATGGTACAGGTGAAACAAAGCAAACAGACTGGGATGAAAAGAGAATGTGTGGTTTGTGTGCGCGTGCGATTGTGTGTGTGTGCTGGAGCATAGAAATGTGGAAAAATGTGGATGCCGATACAAATCCCCACAGAAAACTGAGGAAGATGCTCTTTCAGATGGAGATGAACTTGTAGATATTATTGAGGGAAGCTGAAACGGAGAGATAAAGGGAATAAAAGAAACAATGACGGACGAAAAAACGAAGCAAAATAAGACTACATAAAACTCTGTAGATGTCCAGCCAAGCTATCAGTTTCAAATGTTTATAAAGCTATAAAAATAATTCAACAGTATTCCTGAAGAGCTTCTGAAAGAAAAATCCCATTCATATTTTCATACAAATCTGATTTTAAATTGATAACGTATAAACCTTTCAAGACTGAGCTTAAGTGAATTTATATGCTATTGTTGAAACCACAAATCAGTCTGATTTCATGCATTATATATACAGTTTTAGAAAATGCTTAATTGCTCAAATCTGTGTTAATATTACAAAATAAAACGTATATATGCATTCACATTTCAATATTGCATTGCAACATCCTTTTTTAATCTACCATTAATATTAAGAATATAAAGTGGGTGGTTAACCTTGCGTCTTATAAAAACATTAACATAAAGCATTATATTTTGGAATAAAATCTCCTCCCTGTCTCAAAGACAGCAAGCATAGGTGGCATGGCTGACTGGATCTGTCCCTGCCTCCTAAAAATGGATCTGCGGAACCCGAATTTGCACAGTAAAACCCAACTTATGTAAGAGAACAGGAAAACAAAATGTGATAATTGAATGAGGAAAATGTGCATCCCCCTGCTTTAAAATAGACGTTAATTGGCAACACTTGCATGTGCCCAAAATGAGATGAAGGTGTTAATGAGCTTTAGATGAAAGAAAACTTGCAAAGCTTGCCATCACAAGATTTGCCATTTAAAGCAATTTACTATATTTTGCAACTTTTTTATTTTAATCTTCCACAGAACACAAAAGTAGATATTTTGATGAAAGTTGGTAACCGAACACCATGGCACTTATACACTTATATTAGTATAGAATTCTTCAAAATATATATATTTTTGTGTTTTGCACAAGAAAGAAAGTCAAACAGGTTTGAAACTACAAGAGTAAGTCAAGGGTGAGTAAACGATAACAGATTTTTTATTTTTAGAGTGAACTATCACTTTAACGTGGTATTTCCCTCACTTTGGATGCTTTGCATTCTTAATGTTGGAGTATAACTATATAGTAGATTGAGTTCTTGTTTTCAATAAAGCAAAGCCTGTTTTACATTATATGACCTAGAAAAATGAGAGAATGTCACTTCTAAAACAGATTCGTTTTGAAACCTTGCAAAACGTTTTAAATGTCTAACCACCACTGATATTCACAGACAGCAGGTATCTGCATGACAATGAGACTGCAACAGCAAATCAGCTCTCCATTGATATAACCATGGCGAAAGACTCTCTTAACATTTGAGTCTTTTCAAATGAACTGTTTATTTAAATCTTCTGTGACTATAATCAGTTCATATTCACTCCACAGATGGGAGCGTAGAAAAGATAGACGCCAGAAAAAAAACCCTTGGAAAGGTACTCATTTATCAAATGTACTGCTTATTTCGTCTGCTGTGTCTTTTTTCGTTTCATTAAACTCCAAACTCAGTCCTCAGAGCTGATTTTGCCTTGCCTGTGGCGTTTCTCGGGTGAGTGGCCTCCGCGCTTCTGATGAGAGAGAAAAATATCTGCCATTTTTACACAAGAAATTCATCATCAATAAACGTGAGCCTGTACAATCATCTTCTCTCCTCGGTTTAATCATTCAACGCTCGTTTGATACATACATCTAAGCACACATATATCTAAATACTGTACATCTAAAAACGTTATCATTCCAGCCAAAAGGACGTCACTCAGCGTTTCGATGCGATGTACTGTAATTAACCTCCATAACTGCACGTCTCAACATCGCAATACAAGTTGCATGCCAACTTAAAGCAGGATTGTGAAATGAGATGCATGTTAGCACATCAGCAGGAGATCTACTTTGGAGCCACCTGGAGGACATGGACCATCTTGGTCGACAGCTTTGGGATCAGCACTCAGAATCAGGTGCAGACGTGTGCGTTTAGCTCGCTGTGGCATCTGCTAAGCTGCCCGGAGCTATATTTGAGGACCTGGATCATGAGCTTGGCTGAAACATCATTATCGCACAATCTGCACAGTCTACAGTATATATTTTCAGTTCCATCTATTGAATTGTCACCTCAGTCAGAGAGAAAATCTTACGGGGTTGACAGCGTACGGCGGTGATACGATAACAATATTTTGCATATCAGAAGCTATTAAATGCTGTGGACATTTTAGCTACTAATAGAAAGTTATCGAAAAATGACACAATTTTTTGTGTGACAGGGTTTACATATCTTGGATTGAACACAAAGATTTGAAATATTTAAAGACGGATAAAAAGCGTCTGCTAAATGACTAAATGTAATGTAAGCATTGTTCCTTAAAACTACAAAACAAAACAAACAAAAAAGAGCTATACAACTCGCAGAACCTGTGTGGCCTTGTTAAACTAATATCATCTAAAAATAAAGAGTATTTTGATTTTGCTCATTCTTTTGCAATATTTTCTTAAAGGGGTCATATGACACGGCTAAAGCAAATATTATCGTTTGTTTTAGATGTAATGTAATGTGTATACACGATTTAAGGTTCAAAAACGCTGTATTTTCCACATACCGTGCATGTTTGTATCTCCTCTTTGCCCCGCCTCTCTGAAACGCGCAGATTTTTTACAAAGCTCATCACTCTGAAAAGCGAGGTGTGCTATGATTGGCCAGTTAACCAGTGCGTAGTGATTGGTCAAATACTGCAAGCGTGTGATGGAAATGTAACGCCTCTTACCATATTTGGAATATCAGGTTCCAAAGCAATTGTACTGACAGGTACACCCACCTTACTTGCGTATACATTTGGGCGGTCTTAGTCAAATCATACCACCAACTGACGTAGATTTGTGGGGGTGTGGTTACACGAGGCATTTCAGACAGGTCTGGGTGAGCATTCGCTTTTAAATAGAATGCATCTTTTGTTCCGACACTTAAATTTTTGCAATTTTACGTGTCTAATACATGCATGGGCAACTTATAACACAACAAAGACACAGAAAAACACGTGTTCGCGCCATATGACCCCTTTAAAGCTGCAATCTGTACCTTTTGCCTATCTCTGTTTAAAACAAATAATTGTAAGATCCTTTTCGTTCTTCATCTTTTCATGTAAAATGATATTTATAAAAAAATGTTTTGTTTATATTAACCGAAAACAAAAAGGTACAGATTGCAACTTTAAATGTGACAGCGTTGCTAAAACATAAGGACATAGCCGTGAAAGCACACAGGACACAGCCGTGAAACCTCATAAAAGATTCTTCTTTATTTAAACAATTAAAAACCCTCTCTTATATTAAAATACTATTCTCTTCATCATAACAAAATATTGTTTTACAAGAAAACATCTGAAAGTTAGCTCATCGCTTATTTGTCATCCTGACATTTCCTATTAATTTCAAAGCCTTATACAGTTTGGCCCGTTCTTAAAAGCATTTTTTCTCCACAACCTCTTAGCCTATTTAGCACTGTAATGTTAAAACCTTCCAGCTCACCCCGAGGACCCTCCTTCCCCATCACTCTGCCTCGGGGTCCTTATGTACTCATACAGCCTCTCCGCACATCACACAGATGCACACAAACACAAACATTATAGAACTGCATTAGCAAACAAACCACCAGTAGCCACATACAAGGCCTTCTCCTCTCTCTCTCTCTCTCTCTCTCTCTCTCTCTCTCTCTCTCTCTCTCTTTTCACAGGGTTTTGAGAACACTTCTCAGTGGGTCTCATGGCAACCCTTGCAGAGCACTAGTTAGGAACTAAATAAAGTAAACTTTGTGACGACTGTAATGGCTGTTTGGTATTCCTATGCATGTTCGTGCTTCAGATGGCTGGTCTTTGGTGTTTTTTAGTTGCCTCAGGGTACCGTCCTCACAGAACGCATGGTGAATTCAGTATGACCGCGTGAAGAGCCGTGTCCTTTTCTAGGGTGATTTCCCCATCCTGAAAAGGCAGACAGTTCTGGAAACATGAACACAGGGAACGCTAACCACTCCGGAAACGCTGCGAATTAAACTGATATTTAATACTACGCAAGGAAGATGTTTTGTAAATAAAATGTTGTTGCGTGATATTGCATCATCAGGTCTGAAATTGTCATCAAAAGCAGCGGGTAGTGTTAGACAGCAAGATGCGGCTTCAGCGAACACTGGCTGACGTGACTTGGGGCTAAATTTAGTATGGCATGAAAATGTTGTAATGTGCTTATTTTTATTGTAATTATTTGGAATAGTTACCCACATACAGCCTATGTCTTCAGAGGTGTAGAAAGACCTTACATCAAGAAGCGTCATGTTTTTATTACCTTAGAATGAGCTATTTCTATTTACATACACCATGGGTCCCCTTACATGGAATTCACCATGTTGTTTCTACAGTAGCCCAAAACGGACAAACTGCCCTACAGAACGCGATTCGTAAATACATTATCTCCTTCGGCAAAGATTCGAAAACATGACAACATCTTAGTTCTGTGTCAGCCACCATAGTGCTTCGAAAAAGAGGGGTGAAGTGAGCCGTTGGTTGCAATTCGCAACCTCACCACTACATGCTGCTAAATTTCATACATGGGACCTTTAAATAGCTGATAATTATAAAGCAAATGGCCTAAAAAAACCAATGGCTTTAATATAAGCATTATGGGTAAACGCCACTTCACCCTGTAAGCCTGCGGTGTAACAAAGGTGAGGGAGGACATTTCCTAACAGCGCAGATCTGTTAGATTCTAATAAGTGTTTACTATCCTGGTGTGAAAGAAATGACGATCACAGTCGGTGGAAAATCTTATTATGAAGAGTGTCATTACACTTTTAGCCGGCTTCCAAGATCACCAAAACCATTTCATTTCTATGATTTAGGCCTGTTATTCATCTCTAATAGGATACATATCAATGAGAAAAAAAATGTAGATGAAAATCAGAAAGAATTCAAAGGTGTTCATAAGAATTGTTATTATGATCACTACCTCCTAAAGTGAACAGGGGTTAAAACTAGAGGAAAAATAGCAAAAATCTAGAGTTTTGTAATGTTCAGTTGTACGTATAAAACGAGGAAAACCTCCATGGAATAAGCTGCCATACCCCACACCAGCACATTTGAGCTCTAATGTTGTGCCTTGAGATCTTTGTCTTGGGAAAGTTTGCACAGCGTGACTATGTGTTACCCATCTGCTTTCCTCCATGAATATAAACTGGAGCGATAGATAAGAATGACAGCTCAAACGGTTGTCAAAATGGAGGCAGGCCACAGTGAGGACAGATCCCGGGAGCGTTCGGCACTCAGCAGGCTAGTCTGCTAATTATGGTGCTCTCCAATATCTCACCCAGACAAGAGCACGGATGGCATCACGCACAGCGCCGGCCTGACAGACTGTACTTATCTGTTATCAACCGCAACTAACTTACGCACTAACCATCACTCACTTGCTGCATACAGACACACAAGATGCAGATACACTGTTGCCCACCTAACCATTAATATATAGATTTTCAAATCTGGCACCAAGTTACCTCAGCAAATAGTGAAATATCATTGGCTTTCGTCTGTCTCGTTACAGACAGCGTCGTTGCGTCAGCGTTGAGTGTGACATGATATTGGCTCTCGTTACAGATTACCATTCCGTTTAGTTTAGTTTAAAGATGCGTTGATGTCCGTTCCCGGAATTCCTTGTGTAAAGTTATCGTCTGGCTTCAGTTCAGAAGGTTTGCAACGCGACTTGTTTGTAATACGTTTGTACCGTTTTGTTAAATTTATGGAATAAATACATGTGACTGTACTTTTACTCGTGTATTGTGTTTCATGGTTGACAAGTGGTTAGGTTTAGGGTAAGGAGAGGGACTGGGATTAGGTGCTCTAAAAATATCTTTAAATCGATAAACATTTATTAAACCATTACTTTTACTAATGCAAAAATAAATGCGTCTTTATATGACTGCACAAAACGGCATGGGGTTGTTTTCATAATCGACAGAGGGAGCTTAAATTTAAAACGTGAACTGTTGTCGTAATAAGGTAAGTGCACAGACGACCTATTGAGTCCTTTTTTACTTGGAGGACAGACTCGTTTTTTGGTTAAAAAAAATCAGACAGCGGTTGTGTAATCTGATGAAAATATGACGTCAAGTTTCTTCTCCTTTCAACACCTGTGTAGGTGCCTAAGCCAGCAATGCTTTCTGCTTCATGCAACCATGCTTCTTTTTAATTCTTTTTCCTTGTTTTCTTGCCAGAAACGGCATAAACTATCTGTGGGTAAAACTTTGAATTTCCTTTTAAAAGTTAATGCCTGTTTTCTATCTATAATCTTAAGAAACTGCTGAAGAAAAAACTGAAAAAAACTTTAAGGATTATCTTAAATTGCACTTTCTGACGTTTCACTTCATCTACGTGAAATGATGTTGGAGCAAATACCACGCAAGAAAGAAAATATACACATCACGTTCATTGGATTTGGGCAGATAAATAATTGATAAAAAAGCATCAGATTTCCAGTTGGCGAGAAGCATTTGAAAGTAATTCCATGTCATTCTTTGTCATAGAGGTTATGGTACAGTTCAAGTCACCATGTTTCTGACACTAAGATGCTATTATATCTCCACAGATGATATTCACTTGGTCTGTCAACAGAATGGAAAATCATTATCATTTCTAAACATGCGAAGAAGTTCCTGACTGCACGATGACTTATTAGTATTCTGTTTATGTGCTTCGTCTGGCATCTGCACAGTTTATAATTGACAAACTAAATGATCAATATTAATTTGGGTCTAATTAGAGGTTTTACGTATTGATTTTTTCTAAATATCTCAATAACGAATGACAGCCATGCGGTTCATTTGAGAAGGTGCCAGATGCCTGGCGTATTTACTGCATCAGACATCAGTCTGTCGTGAGCAACTGTTGCGTCTAATAAGAGACACTGATGGGAGGATGCAGCATGTTGTTTATAAATGTTTCAGTCTATTCGCCTAAAAAGGATCTTGTTGTAATGAAATTCAGCTCTATTAAATAAAAATAGACATACTGTAGACCTATGCATATTTTAAACATAAATTACTATAAGACACAAAACATAAGTCAGATTGCCAGAGATGAATCACTTACAAGCAAGTTTGCAGCTATAAGTTTCAGAAGAGATCTTAAGATTGTTTTGATGGAGTTCTCAGTTGTGTTTATTTTAAAGGGATCGTTTACCCAAAAATGAAAATTCTGACATTTACTTACCCTCATGTTATCTGTATGAATGTCTTTGTTTTGTTGAACACAAAAGAAGATATTTAGAATAATAAACTAAACCATTCTGGGGCACCACTGACTACCATAATAGTTTCATTTCCTACTGTGGAAGTCAATGGTGCCCCAGAACTGTTTGGTTAAAAACATTCTTCCAAATATCTTCTTTTGTGTTCAGCGGAAGAATAAAATGTAAACAGGTTTGAAACAACTTGAGGCTGAGTAAATGAAGACAGAATTTTCATTTTTGGGTGAACTATCCCTTTAAGTATCAACTTAGTCTCGCATGTTTCTCTTAAAATTGCTTAAAAGAAATAAAAATAGACAATTGTCAAAATACATTAATATAAAATGTAGTTTATACAGGTTAAAAAATCTGGATTTGGGTAAAATTGACAAGAAATGTTTGAGTTCATATTAAAATCTTTAATCCGATTTGACTTCTTGGGAGACTTCTGATCTAAGTTTGTGACATTATTAAGATCTTCTGAAACTCTAATGAAGACATTTGTCAGATTTCCGGGAGTTCTGTCTTGAGACATACCTGAGAGTAAGGAGAATGCTCTCCGTTTATTCTCTTTTGATGTTTTGAAGAAAAAAAAATGGAGATATTAATCTTGATTAATCTAATATTGACTTATGGGTTTCAACAAAAATTACGATGTACGAGTCAACTTATAATAATTATAATGCGGATGTGGGCTACAAAAAAATTCTAAAAAATAAACCAAGGTTCGTTAAGAATTCTTAAAAAGGAAACAGGGAAAATTAGAAAATGACTTTAATAGATTAAAGAAATGAGTGTAATGATCACCTAAATGAAGCATTTCTTGAAACAGCAGCAGCTGTTACCTTGTTTTTTTTTTTGTTCTAAAAGCCACTCTCCATATAATGGCTGCAACAGTTTGCAGACTGTAGATGATTCATGCGGCTGAGCGTGGCGAAAAACAAAATCTGACAGAGCATATTAAAATAGCATTTAATTTAGCCAAATCGAATTGAATGGCATGCGTTCTGAATGATGTCTAATGCTTCCTATTTCATGCAAAGTTTGGCAGAGCAGACCAGACTGAGGTCACCATAACACCCCGATGTCTGCTCTCAACATGTTTCATTACCCCCTCGACGAGCTCATCTCTGAGTCACTCTGCTTTACAGAGACAGGACTCGCTACCATGTCAATTGGAATCCAGCATATTGCACAAGTACTACGAAAATGAGACGCATGAGCCAAAATGGAGGACTTGAGAGTCTGAGCATGGAACGACAACATTGCATTAGATTATATAAGGGTGGAAAATGGTCTAAAATTAGTCTAAAATCTCAGACAGGGCAGTGGAATTGTGGGGAAAAACAACTACATTTCTGCATGCGGCATGAGCTTTGCATTGTATTATATAAGCCGTACATTTCCTGAGAATTGAACCCATGGCATTGCTATTGTCATATCATACCAGTGCCACATTATGATGCATATTTCAGACATTAAATGATTATGTTTTAAAAATATTAATATATATGGGTCAATGACGTATAACGACTACTGATCATGTGTTGCGAGCAATAATATTAATAATTGTATTAAATTAAAAACAAAATATATACATTTTTTGTTGCTGAAATATAAATCACTGATACAGTATGCTTAAGTGAGTAGTATTTTTTCAAACATTTACATCAGGTGTAAGCGATTTTCAGGAAGAACAAGTTTATTAATTTTGTAAATTTAAGATAAAAAATATGAAATGATTACTTACCAAAACTCAAATAAATGCCAATACATTGTTTCTAAACACTTTAAATACCAATTATTTTAAAAAAATGTTTAGGCATGTCAAGGAAATTAATTAATTTTAAGATAAATCACGGTCGCACCACATGACATTTTTAAGGCTATGGCCAAGATGACAAACACTAAAATCACTTTTAATTGGCACTTATGTGTAAACCACATTCTTAATGTTTGAATAACTGCAATAGATATGATTATTTATTTGTATTTTGAAGTTGGAATGTCAAAAATCCTTATACGTCGTTGACCCATATACACAAACACATGGATATAGTAACCAACCTCAAATACTGTATACGTACAACATTGGTGAAAGTTATCTCCAAGGTAATATTTCTGTTAAGAGATGGCTTCAAATGAACTAAACTATGAATTTGCATATACAGTATTCTGCTTTAGAGGCTGCTCAAAAAGATATATATCCACCAATTCACCTTGGTTAACACTGGCACTTTTATCAAAACCACCAGTTACACAACTGCACTGACAGAGAAATGAAGAAACGTTAAGACTATTTGCATCTCTATAGCCCATTGGTTTTGATTGCCTTATTGCTCCTGGCTCTCAAGGAGTTAACTGGTTTACTTGAATAGATCATGCTGGCTTTTCAACAATGTACTCAACAAATATTAAGAGCAAACGGAATAGAGAGCTCAGCGGGAACACAAAACAGACCAATTTTAAAACATCAACCCGCTTGCACTTCAAAACGCGAAAACGTCAACGATATCACAGAGCATCTGTATTACATGGCATTGTTCGATGACTGTGCTGGAATGACCTCATCCCGCTTATTGGGTTACTTTATAGCATGTTGCATTTCGCACTATAAATACATACTGTATCTCCGCAACATCTCATGAATTATTATTATTATTATAGCTGTCAGGCAGACATTTACCACCCAGAGATTCAAATGCTGAGAGTAAAACAGACTCGACAATAATCCCCATGTAGTTCTAGTCTATTTTCGCTGAATACATACTGAAAATGCACAATAAATCTGCCTCTTAAAGCAAAGGGATGTAAATTATCAATGAGGCATGACAAATGTTGTATTTTCTTGGTTTGACAACCTTTATGCATTAGCCAAAAGGTATAAATGTTGGAGTCAGTTTTGATACCTCAAGGATTACAAATACAAGCATATACAGTACATTTTTTTATTTTATGTCATTGATAAACTAACAATCATCTTTGATGATCTCAAATATCTACCCCTGCACAGCAGATTAATAAAAGTGTGACGCTTTCTGTACTTTAAATGCTTCAAGGCTTCTTAACCTTTTAGACAATGATTTATTCAACATTAAAGTTTGACTTATCTACCATACAAAAAAGTACCATGGTTCTTTGAACAGGCACTATGCTAATGCTGTATCTTGAGGTACCGTGTACATACCATGGTGTGTGAATATGTCAATCGTTCATTACCAAGGTGTTACCATCTAACATTCTCACGATCACAGACACTTCGATTTCATCTCCATTGCATCAACGTGCAACCTGAAATAACATTTATGACTTTTACACATGCACATATGAAGTATCACGACACCAATGAATCCTCATTTACACTTTGGGTCTTCACGGGACCTCTTCACAAATCACATGAATGATGTCTCATGGAGAGCCACGACACCCTCGATGTTCCACCTACAATTCATTAGATTATGTTGAAATAAGAGTGTGCACTTTCTTCTCGGCATACTTTTAGAGTCCACGCAACCTATGCACACCTCTAAAGCAGAGCTTAATAATTGATATTTCACAGGGATGAAAAGAGTGAAGTTTGCTAGGCAGAGAAGTGACAGCTATAACTCAAACAGGGTGATTCAAAATGCCTCTCTGTGTCTTTGACAATTCATCTGAATGTGTTGGACAGGATCCAGCAGAATGCACCAGGAATTAAAGAAGATGGATGGTTGTGATAGCGGGCTATCAGTCGCTCGACCCATTACGTTCCCCCTCGCATTCATCATTCACACGGCCTGTTTGTTCAGTGCCACATTAGGCCTTCACATTTGAATCTGCTTGATCTAAATAGAAATTGATTTATAGTCGCCGAGTGACGGGCTCCCTGACTTTGGAAATGCAGTCCGGTACCTTTCGTGCTAAGGTTCTCGCGGTACGGAGTATTTTTGGGGTATTTTTTTGGATAATTTTCAAGTTTTTTGTTACACACTTGACTCATCTCACTCGGCCGTCCAAGCGTCATTTGGTTCACAAACACAATTGAGTCATTAAGATGTACTCATTTTTATAAATTGTTAAGAGGTTAATTAATTATCTCTCTGTAAATCCGAGAATCATTCAGAGTATAAAAGAAGAATAGTAAGAGAGTTCCACAGCACTCCTGGCTGCATCGAGGGCCCTTTCAGCGCCCAATGAATCCTTCAGAATGAGGTAAACACTTCACTTAACGTTGATGCGCTCCAATTTCAATGACACTCCTATTCACAGTCAATTCAATGGCTCTGAAATAACGTGCTTATCACCTGTGACTGCCAGTTCCAAATGGACCCGTGAGACACTGGCATGTGGTCACCTGTGTATTGTTTTGAGGATGACATCATATTCACGTTGAGTTTTACAAAACCGAGACTGCAAAACAATTATATTACGTCTATAGACGTGACCTCAGAAGAGTTTCAAGAGAGGATTCTCTGAATGGTGAAAGAAAGTCTTACCCATCAGATTTCTGAGCTAAGTGGATTGTGATGTAACTTCTTGAAAAATTTGGACAATTACTGTGGCTTTAAAATGAAAGTGTTGTAATCTACGCACTCTCATGCCACTTTAAACTCATATAAAAAAAATTCTGAAACACGAAAGCAGAAGAGCTGGTTCTTATCCATACAATACAAATGCATGCTTATGTTTTTGTCTAATTGCTTTCTTATTGAAATAAAAACCTCTTACGCACAAAGCAGGTGTATCAAAGATCTGCACTGTATATCGAGGTCTAGGGAGGATGGCCCAGCTCCAAATCTATGATCAAATAAAAACACATTCCTAAACAACAACAACAAAAAACTAAATCCAAAACACAACGCCCCATTGTGACCTCATCTTTATGAAACGGACAATAATGCTTTTCGGTGAGACACAACTCACAAAATGGTGTGCATGAAAATTCAAAGTGCGTTCCACCAGCCGATTTACCTTGCTTTAGCTTCACATTGAGAGACAGACGGTATTTGGAGGTGGAACCTCTTTCTTTTCAAAGGCTTTTTCAATTAGAGTAAAATGAGTGGGGCTATTATCACAATGCGACAGGCCTCACCACTTTCCAATAGGTCCTTTGATTGCCATGGAAACCAGCTATCATTGTCATGGCCACCCCTGGTGCTACTTGTAATTTTCGGTGTGTGAGGGCCACTGATAATGCACAATCAACAGCTAGGAGAGGAAGGCATCATAGCCAATCCAGGAACGTCTGGCACCAGATCGGCCAGCGAGAGAGTCTCTATGGGGGATAGATTGGACTGCCGCAGAATGAGGTGACTCCTCTCAATACGGTCTATGAACTTGCTTCCTAGCGCAATTTCACTGCGAGAACTGGGACTTTCTTTACCTTTAGACTTTAAATGATGGAAGGGGTCAAGTAGGGCAAGAGAAGATCTATTTGAGCTGCTCGGCAAAATTAAAGAGCCACACGCCGGGAAGCCGGCGCTCATGTTGTACAGTAACCGTTTATCCTTTCTTTTCATCTTTCTTTCTCGCTTTCTGTCAGAGATTTACCTATTGTGTTCTTCTCATTTTAGATCCATGAGACTTCCCCATGTCCTCTGCAGCGAGCTTTTGCTTTCTAAAGCATCCTGGTTTAAGAATAAGATTTCCTGTCTTATTCACGCCATAAGACCATCTATTGTAATGTCACACAAGCATGTTCTTATTTTCACCCACATTTAATTACCTAACACTGTCGCTATGCCATTAAAACCTTCAGCATTATATGTCAGAATCCATTTTTTGTGGGTTGTTACCTGAAGTAAATTTGAAGTATAGTGATATCACAGCGCTCTTAAAACTCCCTCTCTCTCTCCACATGGAGTTCCTGTGCTTTTATTGAAGATGAGAGGGCGGCTGGTGTTGAAGCTGTCTTTAGCAGACCACATGAACGTGAAATGTTGGTAATTATGTGTTTTACGCGAAATCTTGGCTGCCGCATCTTTGGTGATGGGAAAGACAAATAACCCAGAACAGCAAACAATGGGACTTGAATAAAAGCAAAAACAGCTGCAATTCGAAATGCACTAAAGCTCAAAATGTTGGCTCCATAAAAAAATGTGCTCACAGACAGCTTTTTGGAGGATCTATTGACAGAAATGCAATATAACTATGTCTTCAGAGGTGTATATAGACCTTACATAATGAAGCGTTATGTTTTAGAATGAGTTATTTCCATCTACATACACCATTGGCCCCCTTTGCATGGTATTCGCCATCTTGTTTCTACAGTAGCCCTAAACGGACAAACTACATCTTTGTCCTGTGAGAGCCACCGTAGTGCTTCGAAAGGGAGGGGGAGGGGTTGGGGTGAGCCATTGTTTGCAATTCGCAACCTCACAGTTAGATGATGCTACATTTCATACACTGGACCTTTAACTACAGTATACAAATAAATTTAACCACACATTTAAACATGCTAGAACGTCTTCCTCAGGAAAAAATAAACTTCCTCAGAAAATTACTTTCTTGATTTTAATGAATTACAAAGGGACTTGTTAAAAACAAAGAACTAGAAAAGACTAAGAGAAGTAGCAGCTGTGGCCATTTCAGAACCTCATTGGAGCAGTGACCCACAATTAATGAGTCTTGCCCATCTGATATTCTCACATTCTTCTCCATGTTAAAACTTTTCCAACTTCATTTTCCAAATGGAATATCCATTTACCTCCGGCTCATACGGAATCATCTCTAAGTGCAATTCCTCGTTTAGCTCCTCTGCACAATGTCCGGAGCCCAAACATCTGCCAAGCTTTCTAAATTTCATGAGCAGAGGACAAGTTTAAGCTTTTATGAACTGTACGCACTTATGTCCTCACGCCGGCCGCTCTGAGGGGCGTGGGGATGCTCACCTTAAAGGACTTTACTATTGTAAAAGATGACAGAAGTACTACAAATAAGTCTTTTAAATAAAGCATGGAAAGCAACAGAGAAATGTGCAGCTACCAGTGGCTTCTATAATAGACTTTCCTTCAAATATTTAAAACATTTACAATGCTTGCCCTTTTGAGTTTTTAAAGCGGCAAAGAGTAACTTTTGCTTACTGTTACCCCACGTGGTTGTTTAGCGGAATTGTCTGTATGCAGTGTCGTAAAAACTGTCGCAAAGATTTCCCGCTGGCAGCTCAATACACGTGAGTTTGTTTACTAAGCCGACGGACCCAGATACGTCGTTCAAAATATGTCTACCGGTCAAGTAAAGTAGTCTGTGTTACCATATGTTCTTCTATACTACAACCTCAAAGTAGACTCGGGGGTAGCAGCTGATTGTTAGAAGTTAGCACAGAGCGTGCTAGCTACATGGAACATTTGTATTTACCCGAAACACAACGCATAGACTTGAAAGTGTTTTGTAACCTATAGTACTTTTCTTTTGTTATTATATCAGAAGTCACTAAACACAGTCGAGACCAGGCGTTGTGTTTTGTGTAATATATGTAATAACTACAATCAACTAGGTATGAAAACAGCGCATAGCATGTACATATATATATAACGACAACATTAGCCTAATCAAAGACTGAACTGTTCAACATTCACGTGGTTTACTGGTCTGAACAAAATAATCTGCTAATTTTTACCACAACAAGTTTAGTGTGGTTGTTTAGTCTTTATTTACAAGCACTACTACACACATTCATGACGAGACACGACAACATGCTAGCTATCGACACCGGCAACCATATATTATCTCTCAGCTACCTTACGCTTATAAAGTGCGAACCGGTGTTGCGCCAATGACACACACTAATAACAAATACGTTCAAAAGTACAGGACAGTAACAAAAAATGTACAAATAACACTTACAAATCCAGGAGCCGGACCACTAGGTCTGCATCCGTTTTGCAACCCGTTGCCTCTTGCTGCTCGCACCACCGAGTGTAAGCCCGTCCAATATTGATTCGTGACCGTCAGATCACTCTCTCGCTTTCTTTTCTTTGCTTCCTCCGACAAAACCCTCTTTGGTTTTTTGGCTGGCTCTGCCATGGTGATGTTTTGGATAGTTTCGTCTTACTGTTAGCTCTGCTGTTGGCCAACTTCTCCCAGACTACGACTAAAACGTGACGTATGCCGTAAAGCAGGGGATAGGCGGGGCTTGTACCGGCCCGAACACCAAAGTTACAAGTGCAATTTCAGCCGATAGGAGGCTGCTTAGGTAGTAACAGCAGAAAAATTCGTCCAGTTAAAAGTTGTCCTACCACTAAAATAATTTTAGAGACATTATTTTAAGGTCAAAAAGTTACTCGTTGCCACTTTAAATAGATGCAATCATCCACATATTAGTAAAATTACATCCATTAAGTTAATGTATTAGCAAACACCTTTCTTTGGTTAAAAGTCTTTGTAATAAACGGGAAGGAAGGAGAAGGGAACCGGCGAACATTCAAACATTTTTAATCAAAATAAATAAACAATAAATCAGCAGTAAAAAGGCCGGCAGCCACGTCACGGTGGACTGCCGGCCACACAAACATAAACAAAACTTAACATATGTCCGGGCCCGGTCCTCTCTCGCCGTTTCCTCCTGTCGCTCGGCCTTTTATGCTTCCGATCTCCTCCGTGGGAGATACGAGGCCGGTGTGACGCCCAGCTGATCCTCGTTATCGCTCGCGCCACCGGCCTCTCTTCCTCCTCCCACGGCTCTCGTCCCGCCTCCCTCGTCACAGTCTTTTACATTTCAAATTTTGAAAGTAACAAAAGCTAAGAGCAATAAATGCTGGAGTTAACCACTTCAGTTTAGATGAGGCTAACGAATAGAATCTTGTTGTAATGTGCGAAAAGCTTTTTACATGCAACTACTAGCTCTCGAATAGGTTAATATTTTACTTACAAACAATTAATAAATCATCATGTACTTTTGCAATTCCTTCTTTAAGTCTGATCAAAAAGAAATATGTTCTGCCTTATGGCTTATTGATTTTTTTCATGTAACTAATATACGATGTGAATTCTACACACAATAGCATATAAAGCAAATTTATATTCAGCAGTATATAAAATGACCTGGCTTTAAGACACATGGTAATATTGTGTTTAGATTAAAAAATAACCACCAATACCAGCTGAAAAATAAATCATAATCACAGCCTATATAAATGAAATTCAAGGCTAGCGGGCCATTTATCAGTGTACATTTCTCAGGGAAGTTTCAAGTCATTTTTGTAGTCTTGGGCTTTGTGTTTTTTTCTACACAACAAATTTAACAAGATTTACAATGTGGTGTTTTAAACCAACATAAAAAACACTAAAGAATACAATCGAAAACGTACTCTAAACCCTATGAGACAACTTGCCCCGGTCTCCTATCTTCAACACAAATCTTATATGCATGGAAACCGGCATACATTGCTGGGACCCCATTAACAGCGAAGAAGAGGTAACATTTGTTTAAATTTAGCATCTGGTGGAAAGACGCATCCCGCATTCACAGGCCACTTGGCATTCTGATAAAACTTGACAAAATCTGCCCGTGTTTTGACAGATCCGAGAAGCTTCATTGCACTCAACCTGCTCCCTGAGATGAGCTTCTGGTCCGACTGCCCTATGCTTCATTTCCATCCCTATAGTAACCCTTTAGTCTAAATTAAATCCAATAGATTTTCCGTCACTGTTTTCCTATTTTTTCATATATCCCGGATTCTTACAGTACACAGCGCTCCTCTGCCCAAGCCCGTTTCTCTTCCTGTTAGTCAACTGTAATGTGACGGGTTACGGCGGTCAAATTATCACCCAATAATTCTTAATAATTTCAATAATAACATGTAACCATTTGAATTGCCACACGGCAGTCATAAAATAACACCCCGGGACTCAAGATCCAATTTATTTTCTTCCTCCGTGTGGCTGACAATGATTCATTATGAGGCTTAATGCGGTACGAGAGGAAATGGAAGCCTCACGCTCTAGTTAATTGGAACCCTTGTTGGAACGATAAGGATTGTATGAAAGCATTTACGGTATATCAAAATCCCGTATCTGTAAACAACTGATCGTCAACCGTGGCATTAAAAGATAATGAATCATAGCAATCAAGTATATTTGTATTACAATCTATAACGCATGGCGTTGATGGAATAAAGGGAAATTGCGTTTTTTGGTTTAAAAATCTAGCGTTTGCCGTCAGATCAAGATTTAGATGAAGGCCTCTGAAGGAGCGAACTGGCACAATTTCATGCAATTCTCAGCGAGTTTTGAAAAATGATGGGGAATCTGTGTTTTCACAGAGCACTCACACAGACTTAACAAGTACTTGCTTTCGTGCATTTACCTATACATGCAGCACTTGAATGATTACGATCGGTTGTAATTTTATGTGTAATATTAATATGAAGGATGGCAGATAGGAGAAATGGTCTTATCTCCACAAACCGTGTGTGTGGTTCCAGCCACGCCTACGGACCCAACGCATCACCAGAGGTTTCTGAGGCAATCATCTCCGCTATTGTCCGGCTTCACAAACAATGAAAGCTCGGAGTCTGTGAGCCCGTGTCCCTCAAGAGGAAGGGGGTAATAGACACAGAAAGAGAGAGAGAGTTCTTGCCTTTCAGACAGGCCTGACACTGGCACCCACTTAGACTGAAAGGGTTGTGGACGTGGTCAGAGCTGAAGCCTGGTGACCTGTAAAATCAGAGAGCACTAAAGCACAGATAAAAACTAATCACTGCGATGACTGACTCCTTCACTCCAAAATTCAGCATCCGAACTCTGGACTCTCAAGGACAATGTGATAGTCAAGATTACCATTGCAAAACAATGTAAAAAAGGAATAAGCTACGTACACAGATACTAACAAATTACTTGGAATTGACTTAAAAACATTATTAAAAAACAATAATATTCCCCCAAATGTTGTCTCTACTACTAGAGTTCAACAATTGAACAATGTAGTCGATTTGATAGATCCCAGGCATGCACCGCAGCATAAATTATGCAGCGAAAAGTACAATCGCACATATTTTATGCTGTTTGCTGACTTTAGGGATGCTGTTTTTGTTATCGCTGTTTTTGATTTGTTAGAAGCTTGTCTTTTTACTTAATGGCATTCATTTATTGTTACTGTTATTGGTTTGTATGTGCGAGTTTTACACATATCTCTGCTTTTCAAGATGCACTTTTCAGAAACAAAGATTGTAGAGTTCATTTAATACAAGATGCATATACAACTATGTCTAAGAATGATATTGTATTGTTACACTAATTGTTTAACAATAAATCAATTTTCTTAAAAAATAATTGATTGGCTGAATTTTTGATATACAATTATAGTATATACAAAATCTACAGTGAAAGCAGTTTACTTTTCAATTTGTATAAAAAAAACAGAATAAAGTTAACAGTTTTATTATTATTAATATAACAATACCCATAGAGACTGAATGTGGTTGACAGTTACTGTGGTTTTCAGATGGGATACCTGCATCGTGCAGGAAAGTTAGACTGTTGAAAAAAACATGTGTGTTTGGAAACCTAGCATAAATATTTAATACCTGCTGTCAATAATGAATAACAAAACTGTAAATCATGAATCATGCATTTTATGCGTGTGCACTCACAACACTGACACATAAAACTGACACAATTGCTGAGCAATGTGTGTGATGAAATGTGCCGTGTAGCTCACAGAAAACTCTCTGTCCCAGAGCAGCCAGGCTCACGACGCCCAGCGGGCTCCTCGTTCCTTCTGTATTGCCCTTTGCACACCACAAGGATCATACAGATTAAAATGTACGGCTATATGAATATTACATTTTGTGTCTATAATTCAATTCACATCGGTGCCAAACAGCTGGTAGCATTGTGTGCCAATATTAGTGAACAGCCCCACAGCGATGACACGAGGCTTTTTAGAGCCCAGTGTTGGAAGTCTGTGAAGTACGCTTGCACGAAGTGTTCATCTGAAATGCTTCCAAGCAGGAGAACTTTAAAAAGCTGTGCATACATACAGTATATAACATGTATGTATACAATAAACATGTACATGTAGAATTTTGTTAGGAAAAATTCTTCTCTGCATTCCTGTTTTTCTTCTTCTCGATTCTCCCCTCGGCCTTCTGGGACTGTGGTGGTAGAGGAGGCGTCTGGGCTAACCTAGCCTCTGGGCTAACCTAGAGCGCTGTCTAACTTTCCTCAACAGCTAAAAGCAGCTCTAATGCAAAGTCAGCCTTTACTTCTGAAGGACACTTTTCACAAGATGGCTATAAAAGTTTCTACCCACAAAACGCCTGTTTTGCATATATAGAGAGGAGCATATGCATGTGGAATCCCATATCGGCAAAGTTCCCTCAAAACATCTATTACATCATAAAATGATACTGTACAATCAGCTCTAGGATCGGATCGAATAAGCCTCAAAACCATTGTAAAATTAGCCAATATGCACACACCTGTGACCACACAATTGGATTCTATATTTTGTACCGTGTTGCTTAGCAACCATAAACAGGCTGCAAAATCTAGTCTGAAAAAATATTTATCGGGATTTTCATCAGAAAAACGTTTTTCCTCAAAACCATGGCAGAACAACAATAAAACGGTTGTTTTTCTCATTGTAAATTATGCACTAACCTTGATCACAATTTGTGAAATTGTGCATTCAGAGTAATTTTAAGATCAAAAGGAACAGGTTCACAATGTTGTGAGTGAGAAAGCACATTAAACATGTGTATGCATCATGTGACAAATTCCAAATCTGGAAATATTTTTAAAATATTTTTAATCTGGTTACGGTAAAATGATCATGACACAAAGATAGGACACAGACCTTGGATCGTGAATATATTTTAGACACATTTTCTTTGTCCAAGAACTTGAACTACAGCACTTAAATGCTGAACTACATTCACACGCCACACACTCCAAAATCGGACACTTCAATAAGAATACCCAAGGACAAAAAAGTCTTATTGAATATTGCTCTCGGTAGCAGGTGGGTTGGATCCACATATTAAGCATTTCTCAGCCATCCGTAAATCCGTACATTCTACAACAGATACTTTTTTTGCAACACGCTAAAAGTGCCATTTTGTGCTCGGCTGAATCTGTGCGGGGACGATAAAGCCTTAGTTTGATGAAACTTCAAAGCTATTTACATTGTAACATTATTGTTTTTCTTTATCTACCAAAAATGTTTATTAAAATGTTCTGTGTAGTAGGCCTGCATTGTGCATTTACTACAATAAATGCATTTCCTAATGGTTAATTTGCATATGAATCTGAATTTGACTGCAATAAAGGAGCAAACCCAGCGTGTACGTATAATGACTTTTCCATTTATTTAAATTAAACAGATAAAATTGGTTCACTAGCTAATGAAACAGTCCCAGAGAGACTGACCTTTATCAGCCCGCTTTCCTATAAAGAAGTAGGTCAGATTATGGATTTGAATGTGTTGTGGTGTAGGAGCTTGATGAACAGATTTCAATGAAAAAAACATCAATCTGCATCTATCTGAACAAATTGTTAGAAAATCTTTGTGCCACAAATTCTCGGTGCACATTTCAGTCAGAAGAAAATACTACTAATTTCCCTGAGAGTTCATGCCACATACTGTGGTGTGAGAAAATAGTGTTATCCTAACAGAAAACAATAAACAAAAAATGGTAATAAATAAAGAACTAGTTTCATTATTTTTATAGGAAAACCAACAAAATGTTGAGCAATATTTCGCTTAAAGACAAATTACATTATTTAATGACCATTTAGCAAAACGAGTGCATAACATTAAAGATTAAATATTAATCCCAAATTCATAAATGATTCAAACAGGGTTTTATATTACAGCTATTGAACTTTTGGCAAGAAAAAATGAACACTGCATAAATCTGGCACCATGGATTTGGTACCGTACAAGTAGAAAGTGAAATATCTTTATTTTAGTGAATAGTGAATATCTTACAGTGTAGCCTATTTACATGCATACATATACTGTTACCCATAAAATATCTTTCCCCTTTTTTTCCCAACAATTGGTGCAGATTTACAGTAGATTCTATATCGACCCTCTCAGAAACAGCCATAAGGGCAGAAATACTTCACAAAGTCTTGCTCTGCTTTAGCTGTTATTTGCCAGCAGAATTCCTAACTTGTCCATTATTTACAAGGGTTGAGTTGCTTTACTTGTCTGGTAGAGACGAACAAAGCCAGAAAACAACTCACAAGCGCTAATGCCCCGAACGCTCTTCACCTTCTTTCCTTTAATCTAAAGGCCAGATCTTTAATCCACAGATCCAGAAATATTGCGATACAACCTAATTTTCCCAGCATTTTCTACTTGTTTGGTTCCGCGTGTCCTTCCTGATGTCCGGAGACGCCAGATAAATCACAGGACGTCCTCTGCAATAAAGCCAGTTAATTCCAGGGGCTTAAATCTTAGGGTCTGCTGCAGATACTAACACAACAGTTCCATTAAAGCAAAATTAAGCGCCACAAAGGCACCGTCTCAGCAGAAATATACAGCGTGGGCTGCCACATTAACATAAAGCATGGCCCTCAAAAATTATTAGCCTCTCTAATCTTGAAACTCTCAGACGCAGCATTGCACTGTTGCAATGACCTGTCCATGGTGATGCATGGCTGTTTGCCTTCCCCCCTCTCTCTCTCTCTCTCTCTCTCTCTTTCTCTCTCTATTTGCCCCCAGCTCTAGATTTATGCTCAGTGAAATAGAAATGCACAGATTCATTGGAGTCTGAAAACACATTCTTGCACATTCACCCAAACCCAAAGCAAGGTGAAGGTCAACAAACACTTTATCCATTTCTTATCAACCAAACATTAGTGGTGCCGAGACATTATTTATATCGCTCGTGATACAGACTTCGATGGCAGCCCATCTTGAGCGTTGGGTACCTACTTTAAATTATGAGTAGCTTATTTACATTCATGCATTTAGCAGACACTTATCCAAGTGTTGCTTGTTGAAAAAAATGGTTACAGAAAAACCAACAGAATGTAACTATTATTGGGTAGTAACTAACTAAAAGTAGTGATGGTACTAACTTCTCGATACCCCAACTTCCCCCACAACCCGTGTCTGTTCCAAAATCAAAATGGAGTTTATACTAGAATGATTCCATGCCCACCTCTCCCCACCAGAAATAATGGATTAAGACACTTAGCTCTGATTAAAGATTGGATGCTGTGCATAATCGCAGCGCTTTATGGCAGAGGAGAAAAATCAATCACTGTGATCTCGCTCACGGCAGGGTTGAAATAAAGCCCAGTCAAGTAGAAAATAGACTCTCTGTCACCCCAGCGATAGCCAGCCTGGGCTCCGTCACGGCACACAATAACCTGCGAGCATCCCCTTCGTATTCAAACGGCGTCCGAGCTCCCGGGAGCTCTTTGATGGACAGAGCTTCCGGGCTGCCGCTGTTGTGTTCTGACATTGCTGTATGCGACGCCATTTGATCAGGCTGAGGGGAAACTTGAGTGAGGCGAGGGAGTGTGTCATCTCCGGGTATCAGATCGTGACACGCCCGTTCACGCCTGTCTTTCGTCTCAGGGGGTTTTAGCACGGCACCGGGGTCATGTTACGCGGCTTGAATTTTCCGCCGGCCGAGGAGGCCAAAGGCTGGAGGTTTCCGAGAGATTTGTGCATCAAAGAGGGTCTCACCGAAAGGTTTTTTACCGCTCGTCAATGGTGAAAACTCACTGTCATGTCGACAGCTCTGGAAAGCTGGATTTAGGGGTCAGTGATGAGGGTAAGCGACATTAGTGTTAAAATATTCAGCCGTGGAGGTGCATTACACCTGGAAAAAGGCCGGCAATGGCTTTTTGCTCATTGAAGGGTGTAGTTACAGAATCTACCATTTGGGGCTACATACACCAAACCTAGACCACTTTGTGCAGCCCTCATCTGTCTGCTAAGAGAGGCATTGAGAGCACAATACTGTATGACAAGACAGACCATCATCTGTGACAAGGACAGGAAGAATGATAGACGGAGAGAGATCCTATAGTGGCATTGGCTGAATGTGTATGAAGTCACGTGTGTATATAGGAAAATTAAATATTCACATGCGTACTTAAAAATGGCAGAGGCCAAGCGTGTCGTATACTTGCACTTGTACATGAGAGAGGCTAACATCTCCCCAGACTGCACTCTTCTATATTAGGAAGTCTTAAAACTTGTGCTATTTATTATCCCAGATTCCAATGGGACAATAACATCCTCATGCATAATGTATTATCTTAGCCACATTACAATATATTGCCCATTGGAGGCGTGCCCAAACATTATAAAGCGTGAAGACTGAAGAGATAAGCTACATTTATTTATAG